>NC_032015.1:6523542-6523775 GCF_001865875.1 Lupinus angustifolius | reverse complement strand
GAAAACTTTGCAAATGAAAGAGTGTAAGAGTGAAGTGTGAAGTTTGGAGTTTATGGAGAGAAGGAAATCATATTATTTCCCCTAGGCAATCATGGAAAATCTCCTAGGGTGGCTAATGATGATTTCCTATGACATTAGGGTGAGTGATGTGAGGTTTGCTTTATGAAAAGGCAAATCTCGCATCCCAATACGAAATGACCACTTCACGGACACGTGCGATAAACATGCTCGAG
>NC_032015.1:6488745-6523442 GCF_001865875.1 Lupinus angustifolius | reverse complement strand
GCCCGATCGTAATATCCGATTAGAATTTCGGATTTCGGCATTCCGAGTGAAAAATATTTAGAAAATAGGTATGGGTGTATTCAGGGTCTATATTGACTCGAAATGAAATTACGAAGCCAACGGTGCGATCGGAATTCGATTCCGAGTTACGAAACTCAAAAACCACTTTTTGAGCCGTACAGGGTGGATTTCGGCCTCGACAGTGGTCCAGAACCGACTGTCTCCTAAAATTACCAAAATTTACCACAAAATTGGAAATAAAATTAAAAGACTAAAATTCAACTAGAGTTTCGTCTAATTCTTTACCGAAAATTCCCAGAAATTCATTTTCGAATATATAATTAATAAAAATATTAATAAAATCTTATAATTCAAAATCGTAAAATTCGCGGTGTTACAAGTATAGTTGGGTCCTACTCACCCCGACAGTCTCAACTTCACCAAAATTGGAAGTAAACCACTCCACTTCCCTCTAATAAACCAATTCAACTCCATTGTCGAACTTCATCCTCTTCATCTTAAATCATTCAACTCTCTATGATTATACCACTTCTCAATCTCTTCAACCACACTGGATAAAACGGAGGAGCCACAAATCATTTATCTCTTCAACCAATTCTTCAATTTTTTCTATCAAGCTTCATCTCTTCAACCAAGCAAATCCTTCAATTGCTTAAATCACTCACTCTTCAACCTTTGTCATTAATGCTACTACACAGAAAAATGGAAATCCAATTTGCAGCTTCTTTTCAATTTTATCCTTCCCTTTCTAATTTTTGCATGTCTAATTACTTATCTCCTAGTCCTTAATCGTGTACAATAAAATTCAAAGCAAGTAATGTTGACTACCGAGAAACAAAGGTTTAATAAAATAACAAATTGGGTGTTACATATAAGTATAAAAAGTTAAGTTGTTATTCTATGTTGATTTTAATTGGGTTTGATTGATTGTTTGATTATACTAATTTTTAACTAATGGGTTAAACTATTTGGAACAAAGATGTTCAAATTGAACTTTACTATTCACTATTAATACATAATTGATTTAATGATACTTATTTATCTAACCATGTTTCTTTCACAAGGGGACCTCAATAGTACTAAAAGACTATTGTGTTACGTTAGTCAATTTAATAATTCATGAGTAAAGCTCTATGTCTAGGAACTTTAATAGTAAGATGAAGAACTATGATTTACAAAGCACACATCTATGTCTACTAACTATGCTTGTGAAAATGAGTTTTAATACAACACCTCAAATATATTAATCACGATGAATTGATCATATTAGTAGCTTATTAAAATAGCTCTATGTCTAGCAATTATCATAATAAAATAAAGATTTATAAACCGTTAATATACCTCTATGTTTAGCAAATATGTTAACAAATTTGAGAGCTATTCATCATTGAATTAGCTTTGTGTCTAGTAACTTAAACAACAATATATATAGTATGACTAATTGATATAAATCTATGTCTAATAGTTATATCAATAGAATGAGTTGACAAATCAAAATTTATAATGAGGATTTCTCCATGCATTTCCATTCACCAAATCATACATACATGTTTTCAATCTTTAAAGTAAGCATTAAACACAAAACTAACTCATAAGAATCGAAGCATAATAAAATAGTATAAATTTGAATAAAAGTATATACATCAATATAATATTATATTCAATCTCATCAAGTAAGAAATCTAGCGACTCATAGACATAATAGCTAAACAAATGTTAAAAAGAAAAAATACAACTCATAAAGAAGAATTAAGAATATTTCGAGTAGAAAGTATTACGCTCGAATGTATATCTAACATGTCCAACTTGATCTTCTTTTAAAGAATCTGAAACATGCCACTTTCGCTTAATGTAAGGAATTCGTTGAGAACAAGTGTTAATTTCTAAAAATATAAGCCTACGAAGAATAGACATTGCTACAAGTAATCTGGGATTGTCCTATGTGCAAATCCTACTCTTTAGTTAACCATGTTTCCTTGTGACCTAGTGAATATCAATAGGAATAAGTTGGAGTCTTGGATTATGACAATAGAAGTTTCTGCATTTTTTGAAGTGTTTATAGTAATTAATCATAGTTAGATAAGATGAGGGAGAGGGAGAGGGATGAGGGAGAGTGGACCTTAGTTCAGAGAGGAAGAAAATGGAAGAATAGGTATAGGAGGGCTTTGTCTCCTTCACTTTTTTGCAAGGAGCCTTTTCATAATTCTTTTAAGCTAAGAGGATACCTGAAAGCTTTACATAATAACTGTGTTACTTTCTTTTTCACTAATTTCCTTGACAGTCATGGCATAGAAGAGATGTGGATGGTTTTTTTCGAAATGGGGAAGGGTGGGTGACTTGATTATTCCAAAGAAAAAGGATAAAATGGGAAAAGATTTGGCTTTGTCAGGTTTAAGGATGTTAAGGATGGAAGGAATTTAGAAACTGTTATGGACAATGTATGGATCGGAGAATATAATATTGGTATCAACAACCCTAGGTTCAGTAGAGAAGATGGACATTTTTTTTCAAAGGATAAGTCTAAGGTCTGGAAGCTGATCTAGTATCAGAAGAATAGAATATAATCTTGTGTAAAGGAGATTCCTAGAACAGCTTTCTCTAGGAGATCGTGGAAGCAGGTTGTAAGCAATGAAGTGACTGACTTTAAAGTTATTGAACCATCAATAGATAAGGAGATAGTTTTTAACGTCTCTGAAAACTCTAGAGCAGCCGATGATAAGTATTTTGTGGGAGAGTTACACAAACCAGAGGATGGATTTAGAGTGCAAAAGATCCTAGCCCAAGAAGGCATATTTGACATCTAAGCTACATTCATGGGTGGGAACTTGGTGCTTCTGAAAGAAGTCGGGAAGATGGAGGTGGTGGAGGTGCTTTGCAAGGAAGAAGGATGGTTTAACAACTTCTTTAAGGTGATCCAAATATGGTCTCCTTTGGAGAATGTAAAATAACGTCTAGTGTGGATTCACTGTTCGGGCATTCCGTTGCATGTTTGGTCTGAATAATTCTTCAAGAAGTTGGGGGAGAGCAAGAGGCGGTTCATAAGTGTTGAGGAGAATACTAGACTTATGAAAAGATTAGATTATGGTTGGTTCTTGATGGCTACAGATTCTGTAGAAGAAATTAACCTTAGCCAAAGGGTCAAAGTTGGGCATCTCGTTTTTGATGTTTTAATGAAAGAGGAATCTCCATTAGCCCTTGAGATTCTTCAGTGCTTTAATAGCAAGGGTACCATTGTTGATCAAGTGTCTGATGCCCAAAGTTCCGATGAAGGTGGTCAGTGGGTGAATGACCATTCCGACTTGGGCGAAGGATATGTTCCCGGCGATGGAGGAGATGATGTGGATGGTGAATCGGAAAGAGAAAAACAATCAAAGGACAATTGCTCAGAGGCTGATTGTGACACATTGGTTCCTGAGTCGTTGAGTGTGTCAGAGTGCCTAAAGGTGGTGGCTGATTCTTTTATGGGATTGGAAATGTCTCAGAATGGTTTTTCAAAAAGTGTGAAGGAGACTAGCTTAAAAAAGGAGAAGAAAGGGGGTAGTAGTGCTTCAAAGGTCCTGCATCTTTTGGAAAAAGTGTCAAATAAGGTTGTTGACACTAAGAAGGTATTGTTGAAAGAGAAGGTGTCGTGTATGGATGAAAAAATTGTAGGGTTTCAAGGGTTGGTTTCCGGGCCTTCAAAAGTTTCAAACCGACCCAAACGCAAGAAGAAAAATAATAAACGTTTTTTCCTCACCCCTTTGGAACGTGACCATGTGATTCATCTAAATGGGGAGGCCCATTTGGGTTCCTCGTTTTCTATAGAAACAACCTGTTTATCACTTTTCCAATATTCCTTGTCATGTGGACAAATTCGAATAGATGGAAAAAAATTGTGTTCTCAATCCATCTCACACAACGAATAAAAGTGTCTTGATAAAAAAAAGAGAACCTCTAAAGTTTGCTCTAAATTTCTTTAGTATGCCTTACCTCCTCGAAAAGTTAATGCAAAGGGGAGAAAAAAACAAAGTCAATAGTTGAGTAATAATTCTGCTCTGGGGGTTCAGTTAGTTTCGGTGTCGACCTCTAGTTCTCAACACAATTCTGATGGATCTCAATTAGATGGAAATAGGTTGACGGGTTTGGATCCAACAATCAGTAATTCTATTTCTGATTCTAATGTTATGATGGCTAATAGACGACTCTTTAAAGAAGGGGACTTGGTGGCTGGAAAAATTTGGGAGATCAGCAAGAGGATTAGAGTGTCCTACGAAGGGGATGAAGAAATCATATTGAGGAGAATTGTGGAGCTAGAGAAAAGGAATAGGGACAGTGTGGTCTATATGTCAGTGTTGGTGTTGCATAGTGAATATTTATTCTTCGTGTTTTTTCAACCAAAAAAGATTGTTATGGGAGGATTTAATTGCTCTGAAAAGAAATCTGGGAGATGGTTTGTGGTGTTTTCTTGGTGATTTTAATTCAGTTACTTCTGGTTCTGAAAGACGAGGAGGTTCTAGAGTGGAGAATAGTAGAGAAATCCAGCGTTTCAATGATTGGATAAGAGAAATGGAGCTTATTGATCTTCCTCTTTTTGGGAGAAAGTTTACTTGGTATCAACCAGGTGGTAGAGCTATGATTAGACTGGATAGATTGTTCCCTCTTTAAATGGTGTCGTTTTTAACAGTCTGTCCCAGATGCAAGTGGATTCTATTAGTGATATGTTTTCGGAAGATGAGATTAAAGGTGTTGTCTAGAGTTGTGCAGTTGATAAGATTCCCGGTCCGGATGGTTTTAACCTAAATTTTTTTCAGGAATATTGGGAGATTGTTAAGCTTGAAGTGGTTACTTTTATTCAAGAGTTTTATGTGAATTGAAAGCTTCCGAAGGGGTTGAACTCTTTCTTCATTATGTTGATTCCGAAGATTAAAGCTCCTAACAAGATTACAAATTTTAGACCTATTTCTCTTGTGGGTTCCCTGTATAAAAAATTTTCTAAAGTCTTAGCAGGAAGATTGAAGAGGGTTATGGATTCAATTATCCTCATCCTTGTCCTCATCCTCATCCTCATCCTCATTCTCGTCCTCATCCTCTTGCTCATTCACATCCTCATCCTATGCTCATCCTCATTCTCGTCCTNAAAAAGTGTCAAATAAGGTTGTTGACACTAAGAAGGTATTGTTGAAAGAGAAGGTGTCGTGTATGGATGAAAAAATTGTAGGGTTTCAAGGGTTGGTTTCCGGGCCTTCAAAAGTTTCAAACCGACCCAAACGCAAGAAGAAAAATAATAAACGTTTTTTCCTCACCCCTTTGGAACGTGACCATGTGATTCATCTAAATGGGGAGGCCCATTTGGGTTCCTCGTTTTCTATAGAAACAACCTGTTTATCACTTTTCCAATATTCCTTGTCATGTGGACAAATTCGAATAGATGGAAAAAAATTGTGTTCTCAATCCATCTCACACAACGAATAAAAGTGTCTTGATAAAAAAAAGAGAACCTCTAAAGTTTGCTCTAAATTTCTTTAGTATGCCTTACCTCCTCGAAAAGTTAATGCAAAGGGGAGAAAAAAACAAAGTCAATAGTTGAGTAATAATTCTGCTCTGGGGGTTCAGTTAGTTTCGGTGTCGACCTCTAGTTCTCAACACAATTCTGATGGATCTCAATTAGATGGAAATAGGTTGACGGGTTTGGATCCAACAATCAGTAATTCTATTTCTGATTCTAATGTTATGATGGCTAATAGACGACTCTTTAAAGAAGGGGACTTGGTGGCTGGAAAAATTTGGGAGATCAGCAAGAGGATTAGAGTGTCCTACGAAGGGGATGAAGAAATCATATTGAGGAGAATTGTGGAGCTAGAGAAAAGGAATAGGGACAGTGTGGTCTATATGTCAGTGTTGGTGTTGCATAGTGAATATTTATTCTTCGTGTTTTTTCAACCAAAAAAGATTGTTATGGGAGGATTTAATTGCTCTGAAAAGAAATCTGGGAGATGGTTTGTGGTGTTTTCTTGGTGATTTTAATTCAGTTACTTCTGGTTCTGAAAGACGAGGAGGTTCTAGAGTGGAGAATAGTAGAGAAATCCAGCGTTTCAATGATTGGATAAGAGAAATGGAGCTTATTGATCTTCCTCTTTTTGGGAGAAAGTTTACTTGGTATCAACCAGGTGGTAGAGCTATGATTAGACTGGATAGATTGTTCCCTCTTTAAATGGTGTCGTTTTTAACAGTCTGTCCCAGATGCAAGTGGATTCTATTAGTGATATGTTTTCGGAAGATGAGATTAAAGGTGTTGTCTAGAGTTGTGCAGTTGATAAGATTCCCGGTCCGGATGGTTTTAACCTAAATTTTTTTCAGGAATATTGGGAGATTGTTAAGCTTGAAGTGGTTACTTTTATTCAAGAGTTTTATGTGAATTGAAAGCTTCCGAAGGGGTTGAACTCTTTCTTCATTATGTTGATTCCGAAGATTAAAGCTCCTAACAAGATTACAAATTTTAGACCTATTTCTCTTGTGGGTTCCCTGTATAAAAAATTTTCTAAAGTCTTAGCAGGAAGATTGAAGAGGGTTATGGATTCAATTACTTCCTCGTTGTAGTCCACTTTCATCCATGGAAGAAATATCCTTGATGTTATAGTGATCATGAATGAGTTACTCCATTTTTCTAAAAAGGATATGGATGGTTTCCTTTTGCTCAAAGTGGACTTCGAAAAAGCTTACGATTCCGTAAGTTTGGAGTTTCTTGATTATATGTTGTTCAGATTTAGCTTTCCTAACATATGGAGGAAATGGATTAAGGCTTGCCTATCTTCTACGGAAATGTCTGTGTTGATTAACGGATCACATTCTTCTCAATTTTCTATGTCTAAAGGCTTCTGTCAAGGGGACCTAATGGCTCATTTTTTATTCCTTATGGTGGCGAAAGGTTTTGTCGGGCTAGTTAGATTGGCAAAGAGCATTGGGTTGTTTGAAGGCTTTAAAATTGGTAGATCTGGTGTCGAGGTGACAGACTTGCAATTTGCGGATGATACTATCATTGTGTGCAAGACAAATGCAATTAACCTTTGGAGTATTAAAAGCATTTTGAGATGTTTTGAGTTGGTCTCTGGTTTAAAAGTAAATGCTCATAAAAGTTCGTTGATTGGAATCCAAACTCCTAGCTCTTTCTTACTTTCGGCGACTCATTTTCTTTCGTGTAGATTGGGTAGCATTCCGTTCACATACCTTGGTATTCCCGTTAGTGCAAATCCATCAAACTACTCAACTTGGCAGACCGTAATTGACTCGGTGTCGAGAAGATTGGCAAGCTGGAAGTGTAAGCATACTTCTTTTGTGGCAGAGTGGTTCTTATTAATTCAGTTCTGGCTAATATTCATATTTATCTTTTATCTCTTTATAAGGCTCTGAAGAAGATTATTAATAAACTAATTAGCCTTCAGAGGAGATTCTTATGGGGTAATAAAAGAGGCGGGATTGGAATTGCTTGGGTGGCTTAGACTTAGGTTTGTAAACCTATGTATCTTGGTGGTTTGAGTATTAAAGACATTCAACTTTTTAATAACTCTCTACTAGGGAAGTGGAAACGGAGAAGGTTGGTGGAACCTAATGCTCTTTGGGTTCAAGTGGTAAATTCCAAGTATGGCTCGGAGGCCGTTATACAGGCTCCTTTATCGGCTTCAAAGTGGTGGAGGGATTTGGCTAAAGTTGGTTGCTCAGATGGGTCAGGGAACGGTTGGTTGGAGGATAAAATTTGGAAGGAAGTTGGAGATAGTTCTCAAACCCTATTCTGGAATGATGTTTGGTTTAGCCAGTATTGTTTGAAGGAGACTTTTCCCATGTTATTTGCTCTTGCTTTGAATAGACAAACGTTAGTCTCAGATTGTGGGGTCTGGATCAATGGCTAGTGGAATTGGAATGTTCTATGGAGGAGAAGGTTGTTTGATTGGGAGGAAAATTCAATCAATTCTTTGTATCAACTGATTGCTTCTCATTCCTATAGAAGAGATAGTATAGATAATTGAAAATGGAGTTTAGATAACTCAGGAAGGTATTTGGTTAAAAAATCTTACTTAACTCAAATCAATGTCCAACAAAATGAGGTAGGTTTTCTTCTTAATAAAAGTTGGATTAATTGTGCTCCTTCAAAGGTGTGTTGTTTTGTTTGGAAAACTCTGTGGTAGAATTGAAACTAAGGAGGAGTTGTTTAAGAGAAGAATTATTTGTAATGTTGATGAGTAAATTGTGTTCTGTGTTTGAATCATTCTGAATCTCTTGATCATCTGCTTTTGTCTTGCTCTTTTGCTTCCTCTGTGTGGCGTGGTTTTTATGCTTGGTTGCAGATTCCGTTTGTGTTGCAGCAGAGTATTGTTAAGGAGCTGTTTAGTTATCATGAATCATTATGCAAGAATTCAAAAGGGAGGCAATTATGGAGAATGTTGTGGTTTACCGTGATTTGGTCCATTTGGTTAATGCGGAACGACTCCATGTTTTCGGCTAAGGAGGCTAGTTTTGTGAAAATTATGGACTTGATTCAGGTTAGATTGTGGTCTTGGTTTGATTCGAGCATTAATCAAAATCCTTTCATCTTTGCTCAGTGGTACACTAATATGAAATGTTGTATTTTTTAATGTGCTTTCTGCCTTCTGTGGTTTTATAGTCCCTTCTATATTCAGGACGGCACCCCTTGTGCCACTTTAATACAAATATTTGCTTATCAACAACAACAAAAAAGTAAAATTGTCCATGAACGTCCGTATAATAGCTCAAGCTTTTATGAAAGTTGCCAATGACATGGTATTAGAGTCTTAATTATTATCTTATATTCAATATATGAATTTATTACAATAGTAGAAAATGCAACTGCAATGAAACGAGTTACCTCCCAGATTGTAGAGGATTCAGTAAATGATAGGAGGGAAATATGCATTGCTCAGAGCAATCAATCTTGCCGTAGCAACGAGTGTGACTATGGTTGTTGATTTGGGTAGATTTTTTGGTATCTTCATATATCTCAATGGAAATGGAACACTACAACTCTAAAAGCTCAAACCCTAATCATTTAGGAATTTTACGAGTTTGATTTCAGAGAGAAATGGATGAAAAATGAAGGCTTAAGAGTCATGTAACAAATATATTTCATGATTGTGAAGTCATTCCTCAAAAAATCAACTCGCAAACAGACTCTTAGGTATTGTTTGGGAGTTGAGATAAAGGGAAGGAGAAATATTAAGGGCAAGAAGGGAGGAGGAAGGAAAGACAAATCAAAGTAAACACTCTTTGGAAGTGTGAAATTTAAATGGGAAGTGAATAAATGGTTGATATAATACAAAAATATTATTTTACCCCTTTAGAAAATTTATAATATGTTATTTTATATTAATTAATCCCAACAAATATTAGTAAGATTAATTAGATATTTTACCTTGTTTTCCTCTCAAAGTCCTACCAAATCATAGAGTTTTAAGAATTCTTCAAAAGCCTTATTCTCTTTAACTAAACTCCCAAATAAAGAATCTTCTCCTAAACCATATACTTTCTTCCATTCCATTTCAGAATAGTTCTCCCAAACAAAGCCTAGGGTTTGTAAAATGGGAGCACATTCTCAACAAAATTTATTACTTCATGTGTTACTTACTTATTGATTGGTAGAAAAAATATAATTAACTTAAAATTTTAATAATTAAATATTTTTCTGAATAATTACAATATATAAAGTAACACATTTTTTTTTGGGGACAAAATGTGTCATCCCGTAAAACCGTTTTAAAGGAGTATGAACGGCTGAATCTTTTCACCAAAGCCAATTAACCCATCCACATAGTGCACACCTTGAACCCTTAGATTGTCTTTTGCTTCTCTCTTAATATTTGTCTTAGGTTAATGCATTTTGCTCTTTTTTTCCTTTCTATCTTTTATTTATGTGTAATCTTTTAATACCTTTGGCACATCAATAAAGATTCTCTTTGAGGATAAAAAAACATGTTCAAACTGAAACTTAAAATAAGCAAAGAATTTCTTTAATTTGGATACGTAAAGAATTAATTTTTTATATTATTCTCTGTAATATAGATATAGGATAAACAAAGTTATTGGCTTATTGCTATAAAATTTACGAAAGTTTAATAGGTATTTTGGAAAGCCAATTATCCTTATTAATAAAAGATGACAAAGAAAATTGTTCTAATTGTGAAGTAGTGAGATTCTTCATCCAAGGGACACGCTGTCTTCTATCATTCCCTGGCCCTTTACATTCAACCTCAGCATAGGTAAAGTTAGACCTACAAAATTTATTATAGATAGTCATTTTTAAATAATAAATAATAAAACATTTAAAACAATTATTTATTAACGGGGATATGAATAAACAATATCATAAATATTACTATAATTAAATTATTTGAAGAAGTGAAAACATACTCATGGCCCTTATAATCCCACGGATACCATCCTTCGGGGGCTACCAATGAAGAAAAGTATGTTCCATAAAATATAACTCTAGAGTAAGGACCATAAGCTCTTCCTAGATATGCATCGCCATTCCCAATAATAGAACCTCCTTTAAATATAAAACCACTTGGGTCATTCTCTGAACTTCGACTTTGGGCAGTAATGTAACCTTTAAGAGAAGAATTATTCCGCCCTGTGACATTAATAATACAATCCTACATATAATGAAAAATCACATCAATGCTTTGTTTCTTTGGTTTAGAGGATTTGTTTTGTTTTCAGAAAATCGAGAGATAGGGGTAGAATTTTTTAGAGTTGTTTAATGTTAGTGAAACATATAAGAATTTGAATGAAGAAGTTGTTTTATAAAATATATATAATTTATCGCAAAATGATGGATTTAATTTCCTTGTAAACAGTTACCACTTTAGAATCATTATCTCCAGCCTAACAAAACTCTTTTTTTAGCTTTCAAATTGAAAGTAGTTATATTTATTTCTGTTAACAATAGTTATGCATGAGTTAGAGAAACCTCATCAACTTTTATGTATTTATATTTACATGTGAGAATAAATAGGGATAGATATAAAATTTGTCAACTTTCCTAAAGTATATCCCCATCCAAACTAATTAACCCACGTTTGTTCTATTCTATCTCTCCTTTTCTTTAGAAAATAATTCTTTACACCGATAAGTTGTTGTTTTTATATTTGCGTTGAAGATTAAAAGTGACATATTATTATATCTAAATGATAAAATATCATATCATTATGTTTTTCTTATTGCTTTTGATGCACATATCTCTCCCATAACATATCCTAACTTATATCAAACAAAAAATGTAAAGGCACATACTTCATTATAGATAATTTCAATAAAAATGTGTTACCTCATAATAGGACTGTCCACTGCCAAAAATAAAATCCACTTCACCTTGAATGAAGCAATCTTTAAAATAATGTCGTCCATTTGAATCTAGCAAAGTGTCTTGAAAACCCACGAAACTACACTTATAAAATACAGATTTGTCTCCAAATATGCCTGCAGCTAGTGCTTGTGTAAAGTTATGTGATGGTACCCCAAGATTAAATGTGTTCTGCAATTACCCATTCATACATTTAAAAACAAGAAATAATATAGAACATTATAATCAAATTGTTATTATATCCCTTGTTCACCTTACCTTGAATGTAATCCCAAGCACAATCACATTAGGTGGGTTAGAATGGAATGTTGGTCTCCAATTTTTTTTTTCTGTTTGGTGATCATTATATTGGATTATTGTGTTCTCACTTCCTTCTCCTTCTAAAATCAGACATGGTTTTTCTGAGGGAATTTCAATCTCCTCCCTGCACACAAGTATGTGTATATATATAAGTATTAATAATGTGTGAAATAATTAAATTGTGAACACTATAATAATCTCTCAAATAAGATGAATAATATATAATATAATTTAACATCTTACGTGTATGTGCCAGCATCTATGTGAATCTTTACCCATTGATCATTGTTGCTCTTTATTGAATCAATGGCTTGTTGAATACTTTTGAATCCTCCTTCACAACCACATTGATTAACAGTGATAGTAGATGCAATGCTATTCCCACCACAATCTGTGGTTTCGCTAAGCCTGAATGAGAAGCTAATAAACAAAAACAAAGAAACTATTGCTATTTGAAAAAGCGGGGCCATAATAGCTTATTAATAAGTATATTTGGATGCCAAACTCATCAAACATCCTCCTATTTATATAGTAAACCTTACATAATGAATGAAGACAACACTAATATTTTGATTTACAAAATGATAATTACGAAATTCTCGATAATTCACAAAGATTAAACTCTTTGCTATAAGCTAGTAACTTTACACGATAATCTTTGCAATAGTTATAATCTAGTTAGTTATTTGATTTCTTATATTTTTCATTTATTTTTTATTTAAATGACAATTTTACCCTCAACCTAGTATCATATTCCATGTCCTATATGGTAAAAATTGCAGCTTGTCAATAGCTATTTTTGTCAACAAAAAACTTTAATCCAATAAGCTAGCTACACAATATTTGTGAACTCCAAATTCAAATATATGAAAGTGTGTTTTATTTTCCTCTCCTTCAAAAAAAATGGTTGCATATAAAACAAAAAATATGTGTAATATAGTATAAATGTTAAGGTATAATTTAGGGAAATATTTTACATGTGAGACTTTGTGGTTAACTCTAAAGTTTAAAGGTTTTTGAATTGTTATTTTATTTAGTAATTTAGTGTAGTTTTATATTTCAACCATTAGAAACAAAATTCCTTTATCATACAAAAAAACATTGGAAGACCTAACTATAACAATTTTTTAAAATTTGCTAACAATTATCTTAATCGCGTATCCTATCCTTATGTAAATTTAAATAAATAGTAGTGAGATGATTATTCTCACGTTTACTAAAAATACGAAAAGTGAGGAAATAGTATCCCAAAACTAAAACCAACCTTTTTTAGCAAATGAATAAAACATTTTTAATTAAATTGTTTTTTTCTTTTCTTTTTAGTTTTTTGGTCATATATGTATTCATTCATATGTGATTGACCTTCTCTAATTTACATTTTACTTAATATGCATTAATCTAGATCATTATATTGAATATAATCAACAGTTAAAATCATTATAATCATTCAATAAATCATCGTTAAAATTTTATTTAGATCATGCATGTTAATTGTTTGAGGAGTGTAGTATAATTTGACTATTGAACTTTTTTGCAGCAGCCAAATTGAGGGATGTGAAGAGAGTGGTTTTTATGTTGATAAATAAATTTCTTCATTTGAAAATATCTAATTATCTTTCTAACAATTTCTAAGATTCTGGTCTCTTTTTTTTTGGCAAAGTTTTTGTTAATGTGAAACTTAAACTTTAAAAGTAAATGAATCTAAATTTAATTTTGATATTAATTCATAATTGATTATAACTATCTCAATCGTTCATCATATCTAATTGTTTAAAGTATATTAATCGAAAATATATTGATGAAGTCTGATCCATTTTAATCTTATTTGATGCTGTTGTTAGTGTCAAAGTTGTCTTCAAGAAAAAGAATACTGAAGTGAAAAAATAGCTTAAGTATTTAATATATATATATATATATATATATATGATGAATGTGTAAGTACTTTTTATACTGTCAGTAAATTATTCACTATTGATTTATTAATTACTATTGATTATTAAACAAAAGTAATATAAATCAATGACGAATGATGTACTGCCAGTGTAAAAAAATTTATATTGTTGGTGTGCAGATTTTAAACTCATAGATTAAAACTATGACTTAATATATTTTGGATATTTCATGTATTTGTGATAATAATAGATAGTTGAACCAAAACCGAAAAGCACAAACCAATAGATAGTTGATTCACACAAAATATCCTAAAAAAAAGAGGAATGAGAAGCACATGCAAAGCATAACTTCCACGGCAAAGGCGACATAAGGACGAAATTAAATCATCTAAATACTTTAATAATAGGCAAATGTTAATAATAATTTTAAAAAGACGAATTCTTAACATATAAGAAAAAACTATAATGGAACCTATCTTTTATCTGTTAGTTTCTCCTAAGGATAATCATAAAAAAAATTCTTCTTTTTGATGTGAATCTTTATCTAAAGGATAAACGAACTTCAGGATTAAAAAAAAGATAGGATCAACTAACAATTATCATATATAATTTAGTGTAATTTTTCATTTCAACCACTGGATAAACAAGAATTAGTTCAGCTCCAAAGATTATGCTAGATTTAGGTAGTGATTCAATAAAATATGAATGAAGATCTTTCTATCCCAAACTAATAAAAATTATGACTAATAGTAGTTAATATCATTGATGTAAAAAGTAAATACTGTATCTACCGGTTCAACCGGAGAACCGGTGAACCAGTCCTCTAACCAGTATGTACAAATGTTGAATCGACCAAGTATCAAAATCGGTATTTGACTAAACCAGCCGGTTTATACATATTATTTTTTTTTTTGAAAAAAAACTTAAAAACCCTTTAGAAGATGACTCATCTTTCCAACATTTATTCAACACTTCAAGACACATGTTTCCAAGACATACTTAAATTACACATTTTGGTTCCTAACATTCGTGTATAATCTTAGTGACATTTGTGTAATCTTGAAGTATTGTCTGAAAATAGGATTTGGTGCAAAAATATAATATCGTTATGAGATAACTTTGACTCTTTGGTGTTAAATGTTAAAACTCCAAATTTATTTGTTTTATAGGGTGAGTTGTGAACTTGTCTTTTATTTATATTTTGCGATTGTTAAGTGATACTTTTGGATTGATATATGTTTTATAATTTAGACTTTGAATTTGTTAAACACTTAAAGTTGTTTCTTTATGTGAATTTTGAGTAGATTATGAATATGAATTATAAATTTGAGTATCTACCTATTTGAAATTTGTTTGTTATAGGTTTTTATATATAAATATAAGTATGTATGTCTGGTTTAACCGGCATGCGGTTTAATTACTGAATCACTGGTTGAACCACTGTACCACTATACCAGTACCCTGACTAGTTTGATAACCGGGATAGTTTTAACAACAATGGTTAATATTTTTTAATAAATCATAAATAAAATTATATATAAATTTTATTTGTGTATCAAAAATCGTATTGGACTGATTCAGAAAGACAGGAAAATCCGGTATAAATGATCTTCACTATAAGTCCTTGGAGGGCTGGCCCAAAAGAAGTTCAACTGGTGAGCAGCTATACGGTCCACTAATTTAAGGGTCAAACTAAAATTTATCCATACTTATCAATTATCATGGATTCATGCTATGCCTTGTGTAGTCTCCCACACCATTCCACATTTCCACCTATGGTCAATTGATTCATGTTTCCAATCTCAACAATGAGAACAACAAAGACAAAGCAATTATTGCGAAAGCGTATAATAAATTCTCATTGATCAAGACATTAGACATTATTTATTTACCTAAACAAACTAATAAAACACATGTGTAAAATATATAAAATGTGTCATGGTAGCTTTGTTCTCAAATAGCAATTGTGGTTGTCATGTGCATCTCTTTTCATTATTTTAGGCACTTTCTCCAACTTATAATTTCATTTCAATTTACATTATAACTTTGATTCAAGTTGTGGATTAATGTTCAATAAGTTGGGGGAAACCCTTGCATGAGCATTTTAAACCTTTTAATATATATTTATTTCCCTTTTGATTCAAGAAGATTTGAAGGAAGAATCATATACAACGGAAGAAATTGAAAAAATTAACTACGAGACTCAATTCATCCACAACTTACATAGATATTATAAAAGCTTGAATTCTTTTTTTAAGCCTCATTACTAGTTTTCTATTTGTATAACTACGTTAATATGTTAATATATGAGTATTTTGGTTGTGGCTTTTGAGTTTCACCAGTGTAATGTATATCACTGGTTCTTTTCCTCTATTGATTATTGCATCCATTTTTCATAATTGAAGTGTTATTGCTCTTTTTGTAGCTACGGTTTAATTGTTTAATGATTTTTTCATAACATTTTGCCTAAAAAACATTTATCTGGAAGTGAAAAAGAAAAAGAAAAGGTAGCGGATCAACTTGTAGAGTCATAAAGATGAATACTTGATAAATTTGTTAAGAAAATAGCCCATTGTGATAATTCTGATGGATTGGGTGAGTAATCTTAAACAATCTAATAAAAAATTAAATGATAAAAGTCTTATCAATGAAGACACTAGTAATTTCAATGAACATGATAATATACCAAATGTGTCTAATATTGAAATTCAAAGGATGGTAAACAATCAATCCCTTCTTGATAGCTATAATATTAGAAATTGGGATAATTTTGAAAATTCCGGGCCTCGTTTTTTATTATGCATCAGGCCCAAAAATATTAGGATAGGCTCTAATAAGTCCTTGATATCACGGGTCATGTCGTAAAGCTTCATTTAGTTCACAATATATGCATAACGTATTTGTTTAAATGTTGTCACATTCCATAAACTAATGCGTTACGACTTATATTACTTTTTTCTTCTTTATATAAGTCCACTATGATTATAATTTTCTCTCTCTTTTATGTGCCAATTTTTAAAATTTCACATATATAAATTATCCCGGTTACAAAAATTACTCTTTTCATAATTGACTGAAAATAAAAATCCTAAATTAATTTAGAACCAAAAAATGGGCCTAATTAATAAAAATAATTTTAAAATAGTATATATTTTTAATAATATTAACTATGCTAATTTTTTTTTTCTTATTTCCGATGAAATTACTGACAAAATCATGCAAAGGTGATGAGAGATAATAATTAGATGCATATGCTTCCAATTTAAGGTAAGACCAATTATTTTAATCAAATGACAAGAATCTTACAATATATGTAACAATAACACGAATTCTCACGCTATCTTTTTTTCCTCCTGCAAATTCATGTACTTTGTTTGACAGCTCATATACAAGGTTAGATTTCAGTGTGGTTTTACCTTTAGAACTTGTAAACCATTTTAACAATCCATGTGGAAATTTTTTGAGTATCATTTGATTAACAATAATATGATCAATTTAAGTAGCTAGAAACAATGTTATTTTTAATTCAGTTAGAAGGTGTGAAAATTTTTGGAGTATCATTTGGTTAACAATAATATGGTCAATTTGAGTAGCTAAAAACAATGTTATTTTCAATTTAGTTAGAACCATTGTACATCAAATTGTACAAAAAAATTATATGAAGTGTTAGTTATGGATTAAAAGGAAAAGAGTTAGCACAGAATGATATCTTCTAATTGGAAATCAATTGATGAGAATGTGTTGTGAATTTGACTTGGATTTATTTGTATCTTATGCTTAATATTTGTTGTTTTTTTCTATTTTCTAGTATCTCTATTTATTTATAATAATATTACTTTTGTTCATAAAATATTTCCTAATATATTTGTAAAAACGTGTCTGTATTTACCACTTTATTATTTTAAGGGACAAAATAAATCGTGTATCCTACTTAACAAAAAAAGAAGGAAAATAGTGATCTTTAAACTAAATTTCCCTGACAGAATGAGATAGTGGTTAGGATTTAGGAAACACAGTTTGTTCAAAAATATATAAAGATAATTTGAGAAGGGAAATCATACATACCAAATAGGATTTTGCCATGCAATTAACATTATATCATGACTTAAGACATAAGCTCTTTAAAGAAAAGAAAAAAGGAATCATGAATATTAGCAATTATTTTTCAAAAAGTGCAGCTCCCATAATATACCAAAAAGTTACAGTGGGTATTTTTTAATTTTTATGGTGAAATTGCTCAGCAAATTTTCCTGAGAAAATATCATCCTGATTAATACTTTCTCACTCCCAGATTTTTTTTGGTACTTCTAAGAAAATTAACATAAACGAAAGAAAGCAAGAAAAAGAAACAGTTTTGATTTATAAGACTGCCAAAATGTTACCTTCGAGAAGTAGCTAGATGTTACAGTAGATATAGCCATATAGGTTATAGATAGTTATTAGACCTTCACATGCATAATCTTTCTACCTATAAATTCCTATGATTCACCTATATCTATGCTAAGTTTATATTATATAAGAGCCAAAAGTTAGAGATAGGAAACAACAATAAAGATGCGATCACCGCAGCTATTATTGGAAAAAGGTTAATAAATTATTTGATTTCTAACAATAAAATATTGCGATTTGATCTTCTTCTTTTTTATTTCTCAGTAACAATGTAGTTAGGGTATGTGCTAGAACTCAGTATATAAAATATTAAAAATGATATTACCCCAGCCGAATATACATACAATAAAAAGTACAAGATTAAGAATAATTTGGTAAAGAAAACTCATTATGCCACATCATTGTCAATCCAGTTGGCCTAAGTGCCAAACATGAAAGAAAGGGCCAACTTTTTTCTAATGAAAAGAGGTACCTATAGGGTTGTAGGGCTTAGGGATAGGTGCTATTTGTTTCCGATAAGGCAAATCTATGAGACAATTAGGGTTAGGTTGTGATCTTGACCTACATATATAGACTCTGTGTCTATGATACAAGTTAGATTCTAGGTTGGTCCCTTATTTGCAAATATTATTTGAGTGTAAAATCTATACATTAATAATACAAGATTTATACACATGTATTTTGTCAACCACTATTTATTTGTATTATATTTGTCAAAAATTCAACAATAATTAAATATCACTCATGAATAATACAATAATAGTATATAAAATACATACATTATCAATGTATATATTTTTTTTCATATATTTTTATTATTAAAGTTGATATTGGTGAATGGAGAGACATTTCATAATTGCATGTTAATAGTTCAAATGCATTTCTATATATATATAAGAGTGTGAGGTTTCAAATTTAAAATAGAAATTAAGCATTGTCACCTTATAGACTATTAGAACGACGGGCTATGAGTAAACCTTCTTAAAGTAAATAAAATAAAAAAGTAACCTAACTTTTCCACCTAATTGTTCCCTATTTAATAATGAAAATGTTTTATATTTATAGGGTAGAGCTATTTTCTCAACCTTTGTATCATTTTTTAAAATCGCCATTATTTCTGGGTATGAGTAATTTAATATTATTTTAAATGCTACCTGAAGTTATGAGCAATTATAACAAGAACTTTGTTCCTTCTATAATTCGTTAATTCTAATAAACAATATTTCTATAATCCTTTTAACACTACACTTGGGAAGCTATCAATTGCAGTTGATTTTCCACCTGAATATTTGAAGCTTTTGCTTCTTAGTCTATACAATTCAGGGTTTTATAACACGTGTGAATTTCGCCAAGTTTTAAATTTTTTTTGTACATCTCCAACTAAAATGCTTCAATATTATTGGCCATTATTATGATTTTCCTCCTCCACAAAGGTTGTTCTCATTTTATAATAGGAAATTGATCTCTTAAAATTTGTATTTTCTAAGAAAACATTGTTCATACATAGAGTGTGAATCTAAACTCTAATATCAAAATTAAGGAATAACTATCTAACAATTATGTTAACCCTTGTTGGTAATTATTATAAACTTATAAATCAATTAAGTAGATGAAATTACGTTTTAAGCTGAAAATATAGGTCTGATTATGTAAGGGAAAAAGTAACATTAGTTTGTACATAGAATGTTATTTTGGCATAAATTAAAAGGTAATTTAGGAGTATAAAAGAACGATGTAAGTTTATTTGTTCAATTATTGTAATTTTTATCAAGTGCAAAACATATTCAAATCTCAACAAAAATTGTCTTCTGGTCACCCTAATGTTCAAGATACACATCATAAAACAAAACACAATAAAATGACAACCAAGGATTGCTATATTTCTCATAAGCATCAATGGAGGCATTGCATTATTGTTAAGGATCATGCTGCACCAAAGAGCTTTACCAGTGAAAAAGTGTAACCGGGAGAGCTTAATTTGCCCCTCAAACAAATCTCCTCAACTTCATATGTATTATTTAACGTCTAAATTCTAAGGGTTAGTTTAGGAGTTGGATTTTGGAGGGGAAAGAAGGAAAATGGAAGACTTGAAAACCATAAAATACACTTGTGAGATGGTTCTTAAGCCTTCAATTTTCATTCATCCCCCTCTAAAATTCAAATCTCAAACTAACCCTAAAGTAATCTTAGAATGCCGAGGGTCTTAGAAAAAAAAATAAAGTTAATCACAAATATATGTTTTTCCATTAGATAAACAATCATTTAATTTTATCATATCTTATGAAAAGTAAATAAATATAGCAATTTGTTGAAGATATTGTGACCAAATAACAATGTATGTGTGGAATTGAATTGGAATCCTCGCCATGACCTTACAATATTGAAATGTAAGGGAAGAAGATATTTAAAAAAATTAATTCAAAAATAAATACAAATCTAAATTATTGAAAAATATTGGTGTCACATATCATAATTTAAGTCCCGTATAATTGTTAAAACATGCATTTTTAATGCTTTGTTTTTTCTAACCGGATAATTTAATTTTTTGCTATTTCTTACATAATGATAGATGACATTTGAGTTAAGGATGAGGGATTTACTAAGTTAGGATACATATTATTTTGTCTTATGTACAAATAATATTGTTAAGGGATATGTTTTTTTAGTATAATATGAAATGTTTATATGAAGATTTAGACATAATTAGTATATCATTTACCATTCAATTGTATTACTATCTATATTTAAAAGTAATTGAATATAAATGATAAATAATGGAATAATATTATAATAAACTCTTAACCTATAAATATATAATTTTTTTCTCAATGTTTTTTCAATAAGATGATGTGACATACAAAATTTATACCCATGCTTTCATATTTCTTACATATTAGTGAAACAAAATAACCCAATATTGTGATAAAGGTTAATTACTTAAATATTTGTTAAAACTCTCTTAAATAACTTAATGCAAAGCATAAATGTGAATTGATATCGAGAGAGTTAATTTTAAGTGACATTTTTTGTATTTTAAATTACATACTTGACCAGATATAATTATTATGAGTGACAAAGGTCTCACATAATCTTAGTTAAAATTGTATTAAAAATATATAGTTTCAGTAATAATATGATAAAATTAGTTAAATCAAGTATTTTCTTTTCTATACCATTGTACACAAGTAGCTAAGAATTTCTGTGCCCCAAAGTTAAAGAATTCTTTTTTCAGTTCTAATTTCTTCTGTTTCCAATATAACACAAAAGGCAATGATGACTCTCCTTCAGCTATGAATTCAGAACAGAATAGTGCAAGAAACTGTGAACCCAACAACACTTGCAGGCACCACACAAATATATTGTTGCTTGGATGCCACATAACTCCAACAATAATTACTGCCCTTACCAATCCAAGTATCTGTAAGTGGAGTTTCAGTGTCAGAAACCTGTTCCAGTAGGAGTAGCTACTAGTGTGGGCTTTTCCACCAAAATCTCCCTTTTTTTCTTCTGAAAACTCTTCACCAAAAAACACATCACTAAAAACCAAATTCATAGACCACAGTTAGTTTTCACTTTATATCAAATCAAAAAAAAAATATCAATCTCAACCACTGTTCACATTATTCCCTCAATAAAATCTCCACATTCAATAACATATCATACCATCTCATTAAAGATAAAAACATCATAACCTTTTTATTCAAAACCTTAGTCTCAACCCTTGTTTGTTCCAATGAACATGTTAGGCCTAAGAGACCTAGTTCTCATAGCTCCAAACCCTTCTTCATTGAACCACCAACAAGGCCAACAACAACAACACATATCAGGTGAACACCATGGCAACATTCCTATGAATTCATCAGCTGCTCTCAGTGTTGGTCTTGGCATTTTTCCACTCTTAACTATACCACAACCACAACAATCTCATATCAATGATGTTCATCAAGATTGTGGTGGCAACAATAACAACAACTATTGGAACCTTAAGATGTGTCCAGAAGTGATGAATAACTCAGCTAGAAAAGGAGTTATGATCAACATGGAAGAAAATGAAAGCAACAAGAACATGCTGGATGGTGAAGAACATGGAGATAATATTTACGGTGGGGGTGAGTTCAGGGTGTGTCAAGATTGTGGTAACAGGGCTAAGAAAGATTGCAGCTTTAGAAGATGCAGGACTTGTTGCAAGGGACGTGGATATGATTGCAGCACTCATGTGAAGAGTACATGGGTTCCAGCATCTCGGAGGAGGGACCGGGATATGGTGGTGGTTGGTGGTGATGATGGTGGTGGTGGTGCTTCTTCTTCTGGTGCTAAGAGGCCAAGAGCTTTAGGGTCATCATCACATAATGCCGCTACTAACTCTCATAGTTCTACTTCTAATGCTACCACAACAAAGAGCTTTGATACCAGCTCTTATCATCAAGGTTCTTTCACGTTATGTTTCTGCAAATTTTATTGCATAAAGTTTGTTAAAAGAACCCAATAACATTATTAAAGTTTACCAATAACTTGGTTCTAATTGAGGCTTTTGGATGCAAATATATAAATAGGGGTTGGTAGAGTTTTGACTCTTTAAATGAGTCTTTTCAACTCAAATCAGATTAATCATAGTTTAATTTGACTTCTAGATGCAAGACTTGTCACACCAATAAAATTAATAACTATAATATGTATAACTTAATAATGTAATTGGCCTATCATGCTCAAATATTTTATTTTTATGCATGTTATCTTTATTTAACTCACCAAATTAAGTTTTGTGCAATCAAACTTTGGAGGTTGAAATTAACTTAATAATGAGTCTTCTTGAACTGCAGATCCTGGTTTCAAACAATCTTTACCAGGTCATGTGTGTGCACCTGCTGTGTTTAGGTGCCATAGAATGGCTGCTATTGGCAATGGTGAAGATGAACTTGCCTACTTAGCAACAGTGCAAATTAGAGGCCATGTTTTCAGGGGCTTTCTGTATGATCATGGTGTTGATGGAAAGAATGAGACTCCTTATGTTTCTGTATTGCAACTTGGAAACAATGGTAGTGGAAAGAATAATAGGGAATGTTCTTCTTCGGCAATTGGGGTTCCAACTAGTGCCTACCCTGCTTCTGCATGTTGAGATTGCTTTCAGGTACAAAATATACCAAGCTTAATTCAATGTTACATTCTGAGCCCCATTGATTGTTATATTCTTAAGTATTTATTTAAGTAGTAAATCATCATTAAAAGCTTAGAATTCAGAACTCTCTTATATGAGTAGTATATCCTTGTGTTACCTAGCTATTCATTGGTAATCAAAAGCTTAGAACTCTTGTATATCATCACTTTGCTATGTGAAATAAGTGAGATGGTAGCAATTTCATTAATAATTGAGCTATTGGTAAAGTGCTAACCAGGAATGCAAAAATAAGGAAAAAGAGAGAAAGAAATAGAATTAACATGACCCCTTGATATTCACAAGTGGCTAGTTATCTATTTGTGACTGCATCTGCAAATGAAGGGTAAAAAGAGCACTCTACCTAGTAACCAATATCGTAGGTATTCGTTTTAGGCATTTGTTTATTTCATACGAAATGTTGGCTAGAACAGGAGATTCATGAGTAATGGTCACTTTAAAAATGTCACTTTCGATCAAGGGAAATGTTTCTTGAACATCAAAATAGGAACATCTTATAATGCTTTTTAGTTTTTAATGTATACATGTATATAGGAAGAGATGATATATAAATAAGAGATATAAATAAATCTATTGGATATCATTTACAATACCCATATTCTGAAGTGCTTCAATAAGAGGATGACAACTAGAAAAGCATTGTTTGTGCCTTTTTTCAATGTCCATTGAAAGTGTGTGTTTCACTTCCATTGCCACATTATTACCTTTGTTACATTTATGCTTCTATTTGAGCAAGTGTTCCATGCTTTACTGAGGTGGTGCTTAGGGGTATTGCTTAGTCTATATGATTCACATCTACCATTCCACATCAACTTTTATTTTAATAGGCCTTTGCTTTCACTTTTGACATTTCTATCTCAATATATGAGCTCATTGTTCTCCTCCAACCCAAAAAGTAAACAAAAAAAAGTAATACAAATTTGTTGACCTTGTCATGGCTATAATCAAATAACTTGTTACATGGGCTATTAGGTAACTATTGAAGTGCTTTCTTTGCCTAATATCTTACCTGGTTCTGATAAAGACATCCACCAATTAGATTCACCATTGGGTGGGATCTTTAGACTCACCTCATATGTACACACTGCAATGTCTTTTTTGCTATGCTATCTAATTTGAGCATCAATATCCTCATTTCCCACACCATATATTTTTCAACCCTCCCAAAGTCACCCACTTTTTAGTTATATGTTTCTTTTTCTTGCTTTCAAAGATTTAACCTAGTTGTTAGTCTCCCATGTTGTGTTAGAGATATCTACATATTACAAAAGCTACAGGTTAGTTAGATTATTCTACTATATAAGGTCTATATTACACTTATTGTACAATCTTTTCAATTGCATGATTTCAGTTATCTCTATTATTTCTTTTCTTATTACTAGTGTGTGCCTACCGGTTAATATTGCATGATACTACATATTTAATTTTTAGAATTTGAATATATTTGTTGTGTTTGATGTACTTTATATTATAATTTTTTGGGTTTATGATAATGTTTAATTTAAGGTAATAGATGTGGTTAATTAATATATTGGTGGTGGTTACTTAGGATTATATGATTTTTTGTAAAAAATAAATAATGTTAAGGGCAAAAAAGGAAGTAGAAATTACACCATATTGGAAATTACACATGTTTTGCCTTTATATATAGACTTACAGTATAGATATAGGCTCTGCCACGTTTCCCAACACCTTACATATAAAATTGTTGGAGTACTCCAAAGTCCTAACAGGCTAACATAATTTCCTAATTTAGCAACCAACTTTGCCATGGTGCATTATTCTTTTCCTGGTTTATAGTTATGAGAGTGAAATATCTTGAAAAGAAAAGAGTGAAAGATCACAGAAAGTGAAGTAAGAATGCAAAAGAAAGTTAGTGGGGGCAAGGGAATCCTAAAATAAAAGTCTACAAAACACACTATAATTTGCTCAGTGTTTATAATTTGTATATATTGCTATTGTTCTCTTAGTTGCTTTATTCTTCTAATTTAGAACAGAATTATTTTACTTTGTAATAAAGCTTCTATATGCCACTGACAGGTGATGGATCAGTTTTATGACCTCCTGAAGGCAGTTCATTCTGCAGCTTTGCAGGGAAAACTGATCATAGTCTTATATTATTATTGTTATGATGTGAATTTATCTACTAAAAAATTATTTGGATCCCTTAAAATATTTGTGTATTGATTTGGTCCTGAAAAATTAGAAACCTAAAATAATTACAAACACAAGTTAAATTAGTTTTTTTACTTGACCCCAGATTATTTTTACTTACATTTGTGATCTTTGAATTAGTATTTTTATTTTTTTTGGATAAAAATGTTACATATGAAATTTTTTTAATGACCAAATTGGATATTTACTAGAATTTCTTACCATATAATGTTATGTACATAAAACAAAGGGACCTAGTTTCAAGTTCTTGCATAAGAATAGAGAACATTTGCGTGGCAGGATTATATTCAATGCTTAATACTTTGATCTCAACATTCATGGGGTTCATAGTGGTCCTAGAATCATATGAAAAGTATAAAAATATGCTGATGGGGCAAGGCAAAAGAGTAATTATTTGTGAAAATATGGTAAAAAATCCAAATAGAACGATAACCTATTCATTGATATCACAAGCCAACATCATTAGTATTAAAGAATTCAAAGAGTAAGGTCTGATTAGTCTAAAGTAAACAATATGACGTAAATGATGCAATTAATAGATGTATCACATTCAATGATGTGAAGTTATAAACCCTTACTTTATTAGTCATTAAAAATAGCCATATTAGTCTTTATATACACGATTAGTATGTGAATAATGCAACAAGTTAGGTTATAGTTAGGGCCAAAAGTAGTAGACGATCAGTTTCTTGTCCTTTAGCTTATGGAGGTTGGAGAAGTAGTGATCCTTTTGTTGGAATGAGGACGATTTTAAGTTATTTTTTAATAATAAAAATTTAAAATTAAAAAAATCTAATTTCTCTTTATATTCCAGTAATTACTCTTGGGTATTGGGTGCTAACTTTTTTAAGTGAGTTAATATATTTCTCTCTGAAGAATATATTCCAGTAGTTGTCCTCTAAATATTTTATGTTGTATTAGTTGAAGATGTGCATACATACTTTGTTTTTAATTCTTATTCTTATGATGATGAGAATATAAAAAAAAAATATTTTTCTAATTCAAAATTTGCGGTAATTCAAGTTGTCCTTAATGTAAAACATTTCCAGGAAAGGTGTGCAGTGTCCAAAGGTAAGATTTTTTTATGCTTAAACTTATATTAAATTTTACTCGTATATTTTTGCTTACTTTTTAAATAAATTTATTTCATAAAAAAATTAGTATCAAATATCTCACTCATTAACATTTGAAAAATAATTCTACTACCAACTTTTTTATAATGACAATTTAATTAATCTTTTCTAGTACAAATGCCAATTTAAAGTCTTTATTAAATATTATCTTTTTTTGAAATGGATTAAATATAATCTTTGAAAAGAAAAACAATAAGATAAACAATAACACAAACCAATTTTTAGTCTAAATAAATGAGTTGGCAACATCGATTCAACGATATCATAAAAGTTCACAATATGCAAACTACATATTGAAACAAAAGCAAGATTACTTACAAAATCATAAATTAGAATATAAGGATATTAGTTTTTTATAGTTGAAGAATCGTACACATATTTTTAGACAAATGAACTCAGAAGATAGCTCTAGAAAAGATATGGGCAAATCCTACTTGTCACGATGTACAATATGACGGTTGGATAAGAATGATTATCCTCAACTATCTTATAAGTTTTTTTGGGTACAATGTTACTATCTTATAAGTTTAAAAGTCAAGAACTAATACTTTAGAACAAGATTTGATAGGAATGATAATCAGAAGGGTATGATATACTGTAACAAGAAAAAGTGAGAGGAAAATAAAATTTACACTTATACATAAATTTTCACTTATTATTTTAGTCTTTACCATTTCCTCGAACAATCCCAGGTCAAAAGTTATAATTGAATAAAATATTTTAAAAAAATAAACAATTTCTTAATTTGAAGTTTTCGCTGGTAACATCACAATCCACATTGTTCCACCATTGTAATAGTCATAAGAAAAAGAAACCAGAGTTCACAAATTTTGATATAACATGTATGACATAGACTTGATTTACTATGTAATTTGATGTGATAAAGCTTCTTCAAAAAATAGGTTTGCATGAAGAAAAAAAAAAGATTTTTTAGTTACTTTTGAATTCACACTCATCAATCATCATTTCGTAAATTAAAAACTAAAAACATGATTAATTAGAAGTATGGATTGGCCATTTACGGTGTCATTTGTCCAAGATATTACTTTATAAGGTTCAGTTCTTATTTTTTGTTTGAATGATTTTTTTGTCATTAAGTAAAACTAATAATATATGTATTATAATTGAGATAAAAATTTTACTATTATGTAATACTAGCGCGTCGACCGGCACTTTGTGATGGTCACCCACATTCTTATTTTTTATATAATGTATCATTTTCATATTATATTATTTAAGAAAATTATCATGCGATATATACTGGAATTTAAAAATAAAAGTAAACTGTTATGACTAAGTAATTTATACACATTTCAAATTTAATGTCATAATCAATATAATACACTTATCCATTGAAAAATACACATCAGTTTGGAAATTGGAGGTTTAAGAATTGATGTGATAGTTAAAAAGGAATCATTAATTTACATTAAGAGATAGATAATATTTAGAAACTTGAAAATAGAATTACTTCATGTAAGTTATTTTATATTTTCCTTTTATCTATTAGTATAGAAGATTAGTATAAATAACCATGAAATTATGAATTACAAAAGATAAAGTATGAAAACATAAAATATTTCAAGGGTAGTTATTTTATGTTTTTCTAATTTTCCTTAGTATTAGTATATAAATTTATATAAAATACTTCATGGTAGTTATGTAATGTTTATTAATATTAGTATATATAAAGATGAAAATAGAAGTTATAGAATAAAATTAGAAGTTATAAAATATGAAATTCGGAAACATAAATTATTTGATAGAAGTTATTTTGGACTGAGAATAACGTATCTCCTTATATAAGGAGATAACTTATCTCCTCTAGCCAATAAAAATGTGATATGTGTGCTATTTTATTTATTTTTAAAAATATTTTTATAGAAAATGATGAAACATGAGACATATCATGATTTCACTAGCAGAAGGAGATACCTCATTCCCTTTTGGATTTTGCCTTAATAGTATAGATATTTGTTTAATTTGTATATGACTTAACTTATGGAAGTCGTGAATATTAAAACAAAACAATTTTATCACGTGTTTTATTAAATGAAGTTCCATGTAAAACTTAAACACTTTGAAAAGGTTATTAATGAAAGTCTCAAACTTAAAACACCTAATATAAATATAATTATTTTGTCATATATTCATCTATTTCAATCAAAGTGAATACTTTTGTTGATATTTGAAATATGTTATTATATTAGTATTCAAATAGAGGAGATTAATCAATGTTATATCTTGAAATCAAATCTTTTGTTATAATATACATCAAACATAAACACATCATGAGCATTTGGGCACATGAGTATGTTAGAGCTTGTAATCATTATTATCTAATAATATATTGGTAACTGATCACTACTCTTGGGGACGTAAACACAATTGCTTGAATTTTGTTAACAAATTCTCTTATTTCTTTTCTTATATTTATTATATGTCATTTATTTGATTGTTTATAATTAATGTTGCATAATGATTGTTTCCCCTCCACCCACACTAATTATTGAATGAGACATTAGTATTTTAGCACCGGAATGAAATTAAAAAAATTGTTAATAAATACACATTACTACATTAGTGTATGATAGGTCCTTATGTTAGATTGAGATCTAAGATGTCAGGTATCAAAATGGGTGGGCCTCTTATGGTCAGTTCGCTAAAGTCCGAAAATTTATAGGGCTTAGTATTATTTTAGGTATTTCTTTATTGATTTGGGCTTTTTAGACTAGCTCGACCTAGCTATATTTAAAATGAGCTCGGGCTGGGCTTACCGGGCATGTTCAGACTACCCGTTTTCCTTATTTTTTAAAGTTTTTTGGGATCTTTGGTCTGGTAATAAGCCTTAGATAAAAATTATCTTACAAAATAACTTATAATAAAAATATATATAATAAATATGTGTAATGAACTTTGAATAACAAATACATTAATGTCTACAACATAAATATTTATAATTACAATATTGTTATAAAATTAAGTATATATTATTTTTCCTATTTTACATAATATCATTTTAAGCACAATAACAAAATAGTGTATCAAATCAAATAAGAAAACTTTAAACCATATAGATTCCACTTTCAATTTCTTAATTATGTATTAATTAAATTTAACTTCTACTACAAAAAAATAAAGAAAATAATTTTTACAATAAAACTAAAAGATTAACATAATTGTTTACCATAGAGAACTCCACACAATCAAATTTAACATAATAGTTCACACTAAAAATGTTGATAAATAACACTAAAAAGATTTTTCATACTAAAAGTAAATAATGATCATATATTACGATGATGATTATACTTTCATATATAGAATACATTCTAAAATTGAGTATGTATTACCATTATTATAAACCAAAGTGGTAATATTTTGATAGTATCCAAATGTTTATATATCAAAGTGAAGTTATAAATTATATTGTGTTAGAAAGTGGGATTTAATATGTGTTATGTTAAAAATCATATAAGTGGATTTTGCATTACGTCTTAACTCAAACAAAAAGTATTAGATCTATAACTCTATAAGTTTAGTTGCATATAACATAACTAGTGTGTTAAAAAAGTTATTCATTAATATTAAATATTATATATATAAATATATATTTTAAAAAGATTAAATATATTAAATTTTAAATAAATATTTTTTTAGAATTATGTGAGCATGCCTGCCACAACCAGTAACCCGCTTAGGGTTGGTTTAGACTACAATTTATGTGTATAAATTATATACAGTTGGAGTCATAAGGTGGTCCGATGGTGAAGAGGGTTGTCGCGACCCGATTTTCGGTGGAAGACCGGAGCTACGACTTGGGAGGAGGCGAACTCGATTTCTACCTCTTACGATTGATTTGGAGTCGCCACTACGTTTTTTGCGGTTAAAACGTAGAAAACTCTATAGTAAGCCCAATTAGGATAATATGGTCTTTAAGCAGAGATTCTGAGCTCGGGAGTCGATTACGGATCGGGGAAGGTATTAGCACCCCGTCCGCCCGTATTAAAACGGTACCCTCGCTAATAACATGGACTTTTATACCCTTAACAATTATTTATTTAGAATTAGTTATCATAACAAAATATTTTTATTTTTTATTATTGAGCCTGGCAATATTGACTTTGGTCCTACGTACCCCTATTAAGGGGATCAAGGCTTACGTAGTTCTAGTTCAAAAATTGTTTTTACTTTGGTTGATTGTTAATGATTTGGAAAATATCGATTAATTTATTGAATTGGTTAATATATAAATGTTTTGATTCAATAAGACTAATAGATTAGAATTGGTGTTGGTCGTAGACCTTCTCCTTATTTCTATGGGAGTTAGAGACGACTCGAACCATGACCTCACTATAAAAGTCTCATAAAACTTGTTTGGTAAACAATTTTAATTATTTATGTAGAATTAATAGTTTAGAGACGGTGTTGGTTGTAGACCTTCTTCTCATTTTTAGAGAAGTTAGAGACAACTCGAACCATAACCTTACTATAAGAATTCCTTAATTAATCTGATAATATAGTTTTTAATTATTTATGCATATAGAATTTAATGATAAAATAGCTTATTAATTATATTTATAGAATTAATAGTTTAGAGACGGTATTGGTTGTAGACCTTCTTCTCATTTTCGGAGAAGTTAGAGACAACTCGAACCGTAACCTTACTAAAAAATTCCATTTAATAAAATAGTGTCATGTTATTTTTATAATTATAATGTTAAGTATTAAAATAGTTTAAGAATTATTTGCTACATATGAAACCAAATAGACAAAAAGAGTTTTGAATTATCTAATGGCTTTAACTAGAAATATACGTGTAACCTTAATGCCCTGAATTTGATTATGTATTGAATTGGGTTGCTGGAACTTAATTGTATATAGACTTAGGCATAAAAGAGATTACTCAAACAATAAATAAAAATCAAAAGGGACAAATAAAGAAAAGGGGTTAGATGAAATGGAAATAATTAAAAGGGGTGAACCCCTTTCACCCCCAGACCCACGAAATCAGCAGACAATGGGAATAAAATCCCTAATTGCCAACTCCACCTTCGTCGGCGCGGAGGAGCACGATGGCTCACGGATTTAGCCGGAGGAAGCCTTCCAGCCTGCGTGGGAGGGGATTGACGAAGAGAATCCCTTTCTCTTCGAGATGCATCGAACGAAACCCCCCTCTTTTCTCTTCTTCGGTGGCGACGGTCCAGACGCGAGCATGGAGGGAGCCACGGTGATAACCGAAGGTTCTGATGGTGGCGGTTTATGGTGGTTCACGGTGATGATGGTTCTTGGACGAGGAGGTTATTCGCGATTGGGGTTCCTACATCCTCTTTAGCTCCGATGAAGGTGAACTCATCTCCCTCTTCACTTTTCGTTCCTTATTCGATTGGCTTCGGTAATGTTGGTTTGCTGTTTGGTTTTTTCAGTAGGTGAATCGAGGGAGGATGAAGCCGGTATGGTTAAGTGGTTCACGGCGGCTTCCGGTTTACTCTCGCGAGGGTCACCGAAGTAATGTAGGGATTTATTTACGTTTACTCTTCTATTTGTTTGCTTATTCTATGATTTTTATCATGTCAATAATTTCATATCCTTGTCTAGGCTTATTAAGATCGAGGAGAGGATCGAGTGCGGATTTCATCGGTGGAACCCGAATCTTCACGGTGGTTCCCGGTTATGGTTACTACCCGTACTACGGCTTGCATCGGATAACAAGATGACATCGAGAATGGAAATCGCATTTTTCTACTTCGGTATCCCTCTTTGATCTTTTATCCTTTCTATTTGATTTTAGAGCATGAATTTAATCTGTTATGTCAACATCGATGAGTGTTTGGTCTTTAACTGGTGGGAATACATGGACTAAAACAAATTTCAATCGTAAATTTTATATTCCAGTCCATTATATGCATGTGCGTTTCTGATTAGAGACAATCATGAATACTCTTATGAGTTTAAAGCATAAGCCACAACAAGCAAGGCATTTTCATAAGACAGATTTTTATGGTTTGGATGCTTACCTGAGTGTATGTTCTTTGCTGTTTGATTCTTTATCTACCGATGTTCTGCTTCGGTGTTGTACTTTCTGCCCTTGTTTAGCACTGTTGTAATGTCCTCTGTTTTTTACGGTTGAAATGCTCTCTGCGTTTACTGAGTATATGTGTGTCGCTTTACGCTCCTCGTGAAATGTGAGCCTATTTTTAGGTTGGTTTTTGTTGGATGTATGGAAGTAGTGCTCTGGTTATAGTTGTCTATAATGTCTGACTTTTCTCTCTGTTCTCTGAACGTATGTGTCTTTTGCTTTATCTCTGGAATGCTCTCTCTGATCTCTGTATATTTTTTTTCTTTTTGACTGAGTGCCCCCCTTTTATACTGTTTTAAGGTAGACCCCTAGGCTGCCAATTTTGATTCAGTAACTTGCAAGAATTCTGCTCTATGATTGCCCTTTACTGCTGCAATTAGGTTGATTGTGTAACTGAAACCAATATGCCTTCTGGTTTGCATTTGTTTAATTATCCCTGATATCCTGCTCAAAAAAAATCTGTCTGACTATATTATATCCCCTTAATTTCATAACTGTCCGAAAATAATGTGTTGTAAATCAAGGGAATATGTGATGAATTCTGGTTGACTGTTACTGCTTATGCATTAGTTTGTAACCTCCAACTGACTCTTCTTCTTTTCTGAATTCATTATGATTTGCTTATTGTGTGGGTAGTGATCTGTGTGATATTGGTGTGCCTTCTCTCTGATTGATGTGTTTGTGGTCTGAAAAAATGATATGTATGGATCTAAGTATGCTTGTGTATGTCACTCTGTTTCTGTGTAACCTGGTCTGTTTTCTGTGTTACATAATCTCGTCTCTGTTGCAAATGTATGCAAATCGGTGTTGTGTTGCATTCTGTATGCAGTGCTTTGTGTCTGCTTCGCTGACTTCTTTGCAGCTTGATATATTCACTAAAGTGTGTCTGATATTTCTCAGGTTCATCTTCGATCAGGGTCTTGATATAGTTAGCAACATGTCCACCAAAGATATATTTGCGGTGAACCTCAGCATCCAGCTCCTTCTTCTTATCAAAACCAGCAAACCTTTTGTCACTGTGAGGAATATCCAAACCCCCACCCAAAACTCCCTTGAGGGTACCAAAAACAGGATTTCCAAGGAGTATGCTTTGAATAACTGTTGGCACTTATGGCTGAAAGTTCTCATTGCCTATTACATCCATTTTGGGACTGAGAAGACATATTAGGAGCCCCTGGAGATCCCCCTGGAAGCTGAATCCACCATACATGTGGCCACTTGTTTGTAAATGAATGCACATTTGAACGTGTACCATTATAAAATGAAGGATCTAGTTGTGCGTATGAACAGGGCAGTGTTTTAAGCACAATCATCAAATAGCATAGAGTTGTTGCTGAAATTGTCTCAAGAATAAATATAGATGGGCATGTAAATATCCCTTTATGTAAAAATTTTGTAATTGTTGGTTATTATGCTGATGAACCATAATGCAAGGTTTATATTAATTTAGATCACTTGGCTCATAATATATGTGAAATGTGAATAAAATATGTGGATCCTGTTGATAAGTTACGCATTACCAATCATCATTATATTGGAAAAGTATGGTTGAATAATTATGAAATTGATGAGAAAAAGATACTTGCACCATTATTGCTGCAAGAAATATTTGATTCTTTGGTGTCATATGCACATTATTCATACCCGATGATATTAACTTGTAACTTCATTATCCCAAAAAATAAAAAAAGTAAAAGGTAGGACAAAAGTGAGTGTTCACAGCTGCCCCTCTTTACTTATTGCTTACTATATAGCAAATAAACTGAGGTTTGTGTGCTATCGTAGTAAGTAATTAGTAAAGAAATGAACGCCAATTTTGCCAAAATTAGGCGAAAGCAACAATCACCACACAACTTTAACTGAGATCAACTTTAGCAATCAAGATAATAGGTAAACTTGAAAACGCAGATCGGGTACTTCCGGAACTCGAGACAATAAAAGTAAATGCGAGAACGCAGGTCGGGTACTGCCGGAACTCGAGACAATAAAAGTAAATGCGAGAACGCAGGTCGGGTACTGCCGGAACTCGAGACAATAAAAGTAAATGCGAGAACGCAGGTCGGGTACTGCCGGAACTCGAGACAATAAAAGTAAATGCGAGAACGCAGGTCGGGTACTGCCGGAACTCGAGACAATAAAAGTAAATGCGAGAACGCAGGTCGGGTACTGCCGGAACTCGAGACAA
>NC_032015.1:6457997-6488645 GCF_001865875.1 Lupinus angustifolius | reverse complement strand
ATTGACACCCCCTGAGTTTTAGTGAAATTACACAAATCACCCCTCCATTTTTATACCTACAAAAAACTTTCATTTTTATGCATACATTACACTAATCACCCCTACATGAGAAATAAGTGTGATATTTTAAACAAAAAATGAGGATAAGTGTAATTAAGTTAAACAAAATATGATATATTGTAAAGACAATGTCAAATAGTATACGAGTCAATACATCATTACAAGATGCATAAATAATTCTAAAAATATATTTTTAAATCACGCTTATATTATATTATAACGAACAAAAAACTAATGAAAAAAGTATTGACTTGTATATTATTAGTATTTGTTTCCACAATATATTATACTTTGTTTAAACTTAATTATACTTATTATCTATTTTGTTTAAAAAATTACACTTATTTCTCATAGCGGGATAGTTAGTGTAATGTATGTATAAAAATTAGGGGTTTTTATATGTATAAAAAATGGTGGGGTGATTTGTGTAATTTCACTAAAAACCAGGGAATGTCAGTGTAATTTACTCTTATCTTTATGTGGGAACATATTTCATTAATAATTAAAGTTTAAGTGGTAATTACGAAGAAAAAATAGTTCATGATACCTATTTGCAAAAGGCATAAAAGTTTAGGGTGTTTTTATAGAATTTTCTCGTTTATAAATTTCAAATTTGGATGAGCCTATTGAATATAGACCAGCAAAATTCTTCAACACAGATACTTGATTCACAAGCAACTAACATAAATAACACCAAGTCCAACAGTCAGCCAAACAACAAGCCTAAATCCAAGTCCAAACACAACCAACCTGATCAAGGCACAATCATTCAAACTCAATGCACCAAGCACGATCCAAAGGCAAGCCCAAGCAGCCCAAACAGCAGCCTTGACAGTTCCAATTTATCTGTTTCTTAGAATGCAAGTTTTCTGGTTTTTCTATAGTTTGTTATTTTCCTTTTTGCCATGTGTTTCTTATTCCAAATTAGTTTAGTTAGTTAAAGTTGTTACTGATTCTATTATTTAGGATTCTTGCATTCTTGCTCTTGTATATAAAAAGATGCTCTAGTCTCTTAGCATTAAGAAAAGCAGAATTCTAAATTGTACACAAGTTTGTTCAATAATCAATAAAGTGATCATGAGGTATTTTTCTATTCTTTGCAATATGGTATTAGAGCCTTCTCTTTGAAGGTTCTGGTTTACCTTTTGCTGTGCCTTCCAAGCCAATTACTCATCTTCCTTTTTCACCTTTTCTTCCAAATTCAAATACTCTACTCACCAACAAATGGCAGAAAGCATTGAGCAAGAAAGGGACCAACAAGCTACACAAAACAATAGCTATGATATTCAAAGTCCCTACTACCTGCACCCCTGTGAGAGTCCAGGAGCAATCCTTGTTTCTCCTCCATTGAATGGCACGAATTACCAATCCTGGAGCAGAGCAATGAAAAGAGCATTGCTCTCTAAAAACAAATTCAAGTTCTTAGATGGTTCAATACTAATGCCACGCAGATCAGACCCCAATTTTGATATATGGGAACGTTGCAACACTATGGTGATATCTTGGATCACCAAGAGCTTAACACCTCAAATTTCTCAAAGCATAGTGTACATTGATGGTGCAAAAGAACTATGGCAAGACCTAAGGGAAAGGTTCTTTAAGGGTGATTATTTCAGGTTTTCAAATTTGCTCCAAGAACTCCACTCAATCAAGCAAGGTGAAAGAAACATCTCCAGCTATTATACTTATCTGAAAATTTTATAGGATGAACTTGAGTCCATAAGACCTATACCAGCATGTGTGTGTGAGATTATATGCAAATGTGAATTGGCTAGCAAGAATTGAGAGTATCGTGAGACAGAATATGCCATCTGCTTCCTTAAATGAGTGAATGAGGAGTTCAATGCAACAAGATCCCAAATTTTGATGATGGAGCCCTTCCCAACCATGAATAAGGCCTTCCCACTGCTTATACAACAAGAAGGACAATTGGTTGGTGAGGGTCCACATAATTCCAAGATTCTCTTCAACTCAAAAGGTAGCAGGCAACAAACCAATCAAGATGATCAAAGACAGAGCTGAAAGCTAAGGAATAGCAACACAAGAGGAGGAACCACACAGAACAGGGGCAGGGGCAACACAAGAAGCTTCAACCCTGGTAGAACCAATGCTGCTAAAATTTGCACATATTGTGGCAAGGAAAGACACACAATAGAAACTTGTTACTTCAAGCATGGCTTCCCTCCAAATTACCAACAAGGGAATACAAGACAGACCAATGTAGCCATCAGCAATGCCACTCCTGTTGACAATAAGGAAATCAATGAACAACAAGCAATAGAGGACAACACAACAGGGTTCAATTTTGGTGCAAGGGAGTATGCACAACTATCATCATTGCTGCACAATATTGGACCAACTAAGGATGATCACAGCATAAACCAATTAAGCATACACACAACACCAGTGATTGACTCTCAAGACATCTCTAACAGTCATGACACTACAGGTAATTCTTCCTTTTGGATACTCGACACAGGGGCCACAGATCATGTGTGCCCTGACTTAAGGAAATTTAATATCTACCAATCTATTAGGCCTATCATTATAAATATGCCAAACGGTTCAACCACATTGGCTAGGCTATCTGGTTCAGTTAATATTTCAGACTCTCTAGTGTTACATAATGTACTATACATACCTGACTTTAAGTTCAACTTGATTTCTATTCATAAATTGGCTAATTCCATGCATTGTGCTCTAACCTTTGATGGCTTGAAATGTTCTATCCAGGATATGACTACCTGGAAGATGATTGGGCATGCTGAAGTAAGAAATGGCCTATATGTACTTAGAAGAAATTTTAATCATGCTGCAAATATAGAACACAATGTACATACATTACATGTTAACTCTGAATCTGAATTTGATATATGGCACTATAGATTGGGTCATCCATCAGTAAATGTTTTGAATTTTGTGTGTAAGCAATACTCTTTTGTTCATTTTAATCCTGCAATAGTTTGTGACTCATGTCATCTTGGAAAACAACCTAGATTAGCCTTTAAGAGTAGCATACATAAGAGTACTAACCCCTTTGATTTAGTCCATATGGATATATGGGGACCTTTGGCCATCCCATCCATATGTGGCAACAAGTACTTCTTAACCATTGTGGAAGATTACTCTGGGCATACCTGGCTCTTCTTGATGAAAACTAAGGTCGAGGCTAGAAAGCTAGTCCAAGAGTTTGTGACAATGATTCAAACTCAATTTGGCACAAGAGTGAAAATCATTAGGACAGACAATGGGTCAGAATTCCACATGCCACAATTCTTTAAAGATTTTGGCATGATTCATCAAACATCTTGTGTAGAGATCCCACAACAAAATTCAGTTGTGGAGAGGAAGCATAGACACCTCCTCAATGTAGCTACGACCTTACTCTTTCAATCACATCTACCTAGGACATTCTGGTCATATGTTGTCCAGCATGCTACTTACCTTATAAATAGGCTGCCTACCCCTGTGTTGCAAGAAAGGACACCATATGAATGCCTTTACCAAAAGAAGCCTGACCTACTTGAAACTAGAGTGTTTGGCTGTCAGTGTTATGCCTCCACACTTGCTAACCATCGAACAAAGCTAGACCCTCGTGCTAGAAAGTGCATATTCCTTGGTCATAAGATTGGCACAAAAGGATACCTACTATTCGACCTGAACAGCAGAGAAATGTTCTTATCTAGGAATGTGGTCTTCTGTGAGAAATTGTTCCCTTACAAGCCTAGTCAATCCAATACCCCTCTTACCAATGACAATGTTGAAAATGACTTGAGCTTCCTTGACCTTATAACTCAACCATCCAATACCACACATACCACTACCTTACCTGACAACACTGAGAATAGATTAAAGGAGGCACACATTGACAATACATCCTTAGACAACTCAACCAATGACCAAACCATACCTTCCCCACATATTCAAAGCCAAAGGAAATCAGAACGCATTAGACATCCCCCTAACTACCTACAAGACTACTATTGCAATATGATTAACACTAAAGGAACTAAATATCCTCTCTCAGGTGTGCTTTCATACCAGTCCTTATCCATTGATCACCTTAGCCACTTAATCTCCATCACCACTACTGTAGAACTTATGTGATATTGTTGTCTCACAACTTCCACAACCTTGCATAAAAGGTGATACCATTGCAATCAAAATACTAGAAGAAGACTATCAAGCTGGGCTTCAAAGATGCAAAAATCATCTACATGGTAGGTTAAAATCTTGGGGTTGCCACAAAAGTATTGGAGTCCTAGAATCTACTTCTCCATTGCAAGGGGATTGGCAAACTAATATCCCTAGATGAGGCCACAAACTGTAGAACATTTGGGAATTTTGCCAAGGTTCTAGTGGACATAAATCTAAAAGTATCTCCGCCTGATCAAATACTAGTTGAAAGAGAAGGATTTGCTTTCTTTGTGGCCATAGAGTATGAAATTTTTTACCTGAATTTTGCTCCACTTGTCAAGTTATTGGACATTTAGCTTCTAACTGCAGGAAATTTTCCAAAAATGAAGGGCTAGAGGATCCCAAACCTCCTCCTAAAAACGTTCAGCCTATGCAAAAATCCCCCATGGATGTAGCTCCTCAGGTGGTAAAGGAAAAGGATTTCTTCATCCATCTGGAAATAGAAATCAATGAGGCTTTTATTATGCCTGCTTGGGAGAAAATTGGTCTACTCCCTACAGATGAGGCTCTAAATGTCAACCCCTCTGATGAAGAGGTAAGGTTGGGCACTAGAGTTGAAGATTCTCTAGGAAATGTCCCCACAGAACCTTTGGAGTAAGTAGCCAACACTTTTATTGGACAAGAAGAAAACAACATTCTCATCATACAAGATGACACTGATTTGGTGAATCCAATAGTAGCTCGAGACATAAAAATTGTGGGAAGGTTATGGGCTGATGATGACACAATTGAGGAGGTGGGGGGAGAAGAAAGCTTCACAAGTGTAATTTCCAAATGTCATAAGAAAAGAATGAAAAAAATGAGCAATTCAGAAAGGATTCATAATACTCGAAAGGGTAGATACTTAAACTTTGCTCAATAAAAGTCCTAAATTGGAACTGTAGGGGTTTTGGCAACATCAAAACAAAATTAGCTTTAAAAATCTTTGTTTACTTAATAAACCGGATTTGGTCATCCTTTCAGAGCCTATGATATCTCCTGCTGATGTGAACAACCTTTTCTGGTCCGAGCTTAGCCTAAGGTTTTTTGTGGTTAATGATAGAAGTCCTTTGATTGCTAACATTTGGGGTCTTTGTAGAACTGACCTCTCCCCTAATATTATTTCTAATACTCCTCAGCAATTGTCTATTTCCATAACCATAGAGGGGAATTATGTTAATCTATGTGCTTTTTATGCTCATTCCAACTACATTCAAAGGAGGCATCTTTGGTATGACATTCATTCCATTATGAGTTTGCATGATGGTCCCTGGTGCTGTATAGTTGACTTTAATGTAGTCTTGGGTGTAAATGAATGCAAGGGATCTAGACTTCTTAGTAGAGGTCCTTCTGAGGAATTCCAATCCTTCTCAAATACTGCTAATCTAATTCATTTGGATACTAGAGTTGCTGCTTACACTTGGTCTAATAGAAGAAGAGCCTCTGCTCTAACTGAGAAGAGATTAGATAGGACCCTTTGCAATGATAATTGGTTACACTCTTGGAATCAAGTTTCTTGCTGTACTTTTCCAAGAATTGCTTCTGACCATCATCCTATCTTATTAAATGCTTCTCCTTCAATTGTTGCTAGGAAAACTCCATTCAGGTTTCACAAAATGTGGCTGAATCATCATGATTGCAAAAGGTTGTGTCTAAGACTTGGAGGCAGGCTATCTTTGGTTGTCCCATGTTTATCTTGGCTCAAAAGCTTAAGTGTCTAAAAAAGGAGCTGAGGATTTGGAACCTTAATGTTTTTGGCAACATACATCAAAGATTGAAAATGGCTTCAGATTCCCTGGACACAATTCAGCTATCAATCTCTGTATTTGGTCCTGATCAAAGTCTGCTAGATCATGAAACAACTTCCCAAAATGAATTGATTAAGGCTCTGATTGTTGAGGAATATTTCTGGAAAGAAAAGTCTAGACTAAATTGGCAAATCAATGGTGACGGGAACACCTCTTTCTTCCACAAAACAACAAAAATCAGGCAGGTCTACAAATCAATGTCCTTGTTAAAAGATGGGACAATATTTTGACCTCTCAAGAGGATATTGCCAATCATGTGGAAAACTAATTCACCAACTTATTTGCCACAACAAATGACTCACCTTCGAATGGTTTAATTCAATCAGTCATTCCAAATATGGTCTCTTTGGATGAGAATAGCATGCTCACCTCAATTCCAAGTCCAATGGAAGTAAAACTAACAATGGATGCTATGAATGGTGATGGAGCTTTAGGGCTAGATGGTTTTGGAGGATGCTTCTACCATGCTTTTTGGGACATTTTAGAGGAGGATGTTTGCCATTCTGTACAACAATTTTTCAGCCAAGGGTGGATTCTTCCTAACTTGAACTCTAACACAATGGTCATCATCCCTAAACATCCAGGAGCAAGCACAATTGAGGAGTTTAGGCCTATTGCATTGGCAAAATAATTCAAAATAATAACCAAAGTCCTCGCGGATAGATTGGCCTTAATCACTTCAAGAATCATTTCTCCTCAACAAAGAGGCTTCATTGAGGACAAGAGCATTTTCTACTGCATCTGCTTGGCTTCTGAAGCAATAAATCTGCTTGATCACAAAGTTTTTGGGGGTAACTTAGCTATAAAACTTGACATCAAGAAGGCTTTTGACACTATGGATTGGAATTTGCTCCTGAACACCCTTCAAGCTTTCGGTTTCAATGATAGGTTTGTCAATTGGATCAGCACTATTCTGCATTATGCTAAACTCTCAATCAATGTGAATGGTAAAAATGTGGGTTATTTATCTTTTAAAGGAGAGTCAAGCAAGGGGACCCTATATCCCCTTTGTTTTTTTGCCTTGCTGAGGATGTTTTAAGTAGGGGAATATCTAAATTGGTTTTGGATGGCAAACTCAGCACCATAAATGGCCCAAGCAGTTTGAAAACATCTAGCCATGTTCTTTATGTAGATGACATATTAATCTTCTGCAATGGTGTCTAGATGGAACTTCTAGCTCTCAAACACGTTCTTCTTGATTTTGGTTCTGCTTCAGGTCAACTAACTAACCTTGCAAAATGCAAATTTTACTCTGGAAAGCTTCTGCTAGGAAAGTTGCTAGTTTATCTGAATCTCTTGGCTTTTCGGCTGGCAATATCCCTTTCAACTACCTTGGTGTTCCTATATTCAGAGGAAAACCTAGGAAAATTCATCTTCAACCCATTGTTGACAAGATAATTGCCAAGTTGGCAACTTGGAAAGGACACTCTTTATTCATAATGGGAAGAGTGGAACTGATTAGATTGGTTATTCAAAGTATGCTAACTTACAGTTTCCACATTTATGCTTGGCCTTCTCAACTATTCAATTATGTGGACACTAGTATTAGGAATTTCATCTTGTCTGGAGATACAGAAGTTAGGAAGTTGGTAACGGTGGCTCGGAAGATGGTGTGTCAGCCTCTAAAAGCTGGTGGGCTAGGAGTCAAATCCATCAAGAACCTAATTGCTTTGTTAAAACTAGCATGCGAGATGTCCTTCTCTAATCAGGAATGGACAACCTTCTACAGAAAGAGATTTGGGTTTTATAATGTGACTAGATATATAAAACTTCTATTTGGTCTGGAATTAGAGGTAATTGGCAATCTGCAATTGATAATTCCCTTTGGCTTGTTGACAATGGTAGCAGCATTAATTTTTGGAAGGATTATTGGTTAGGGGACACCTTGGTGGATTATTTGAACATTCCTGAATTAATTCAACCTCATTTGAAGGCTAGGGTGGCTGATTTCATCCATAACTCACAATGATTCATCCTAAGCTCTTTGGCTAACAGATATCCTGATATTGCTAGGAAAATAGCAAAGATCAATATATCACCTAGTTTTGATAAATTCATCTGGAAAAACTTTGTTGATTGGTTGTTGTCTTTAAAGAAAGCTTCAGCCTGGCTAAATGTTGATCCTCCTCCTATGAATTGGTACAAAACAATCTGGTCATCATCAATACCTCCCTCCAAGTCTTTCACAACTTGAAGACTTCAACATGGCAAACTTCCCACGGATGAAAATCTGCAAACGAGAGGATGTTCCTTAGCTTCAATGTGCAATCTCTACATGTCTTCTTTTGATCACTCTAATCACCTTTTCCTAACATGTGCTTATGTTGTGAGCATTTGGAAATGGTTGGGCACAATTTTATCAATCCAGATAAACAATCATTCCATCTCTAGCATTCTTGCTTTGTGTAATAGGCAATGGAGCCCTCAGGTTCATCATGTTTTGGCTGCTAGCATTGTTCATATCATAAATACCATATGGTATTGCAGGAATCAGGATCATTTTTAGGAAAAAAAACCTCTATCTAGTGCTATTTCCAAAATCAAGATGGCTATTCCCTGTCTGGGAATTTATCAAAGCTGAATGCTAACACATCTCTTCATGAATTCCACATTCTTAGCCCCCTCAATATCTCGATTAATTACAGCAAAGCTCCTAGAACTGTGGAAGTTAATTGGAAACCTCCTTTTCATGATAGAATCAAAATCAATTCGGATGGTGCTGCTATGGGTAGTCCTGGTAATGCTGCAAGGGGAGATTTGTTTAGGAATCACAGAGGGAAATTCATGGGTGGCTTTGCCGATTTCTTTGGTATTCATGATGCTCTTTATGCTGAGCTAAATTCGGAAATCATGTCGATCCAATTTGCTCACAACAAAGATTGGTTTTCAGTGTGGCTGGAATGTGTTTCTTCTCTAGTGGTAGACATATTCAAGGGCAAAGCTATTGTTCCTTGGAAGCTTCTCAATAAATGGAATCTTTGCAGAAATTTACAGTCTTCTATGGATTGTATTGTTACACATATTTATAGGGAGGGTAATAGTTGTGGTGATAAACTTGCCAATTATGGTCTCCAATATAAGACTTTTACTTGGTGGAACTTTGTTCCAAACTTTCTTTTGGAAGACTTTTCAAGGAATAGGTTGGACCTTCCAAACTATAGGTTCACTTCATTGTAATGCTCTTGTTTTCATGTCTCTTCATTAATATATAAATAAAAAATAGTAGCGTGAGACCCCATTAAATTCTATAATAACCAAAAGATTAATGATTCGATTCCTATGATTGACGCTTGTTGGAAGGGGAAGTCATGTACATGAACAATGATTATTTCTCACCCAAAAATGTGAAAAAATATTATTGATAGTACCAAAAAAAAATCAATTCATTGAAAAGGGGAACATAAGGTATGAAGATTTAGTGTTACAATTTACAGTTTTTACGGTTTCCATTCCACCACAACCTCGACCTACCACTAATCCCCTATTAAATTTAATTTCCAACATTCCCGTGGTTACTTTAGTGTTACCCAGATAACCAAATTCCTGTTTTATATTTTGCCAATCCAGTCCATAAAATGTGTATGAATCAATTACAAAAGTTCAGTGCGTAAAATGCGTATGAATCAATTAGTATAATATCAGTCTAGGTAAATCTACCCGATTACTAAAACCAGAAAATATGTATGAATTAATTATATACTTAAAACTTTTGTGATTTACCTCATTGTTCCACCTACATATAACATTACATTACTACAATATAAAGTAATTTGCCAAATTACCTGCATAGGAATAAAATAATTTGTCATGTTAATATTGTTTTTTTAAGCAAAGGTGCAAAGCACCCCACCAATATATTAAGACTTACTAAGAAGATGGCTTACATTGATAGGAATCTATAGTCAGGAAGACCTATTCCTATGAAAATCATTAATAATAAAAGAAGGCAAAATATTCCAAGAAGAAAAATTTCTAGTGCCAATTGCATAATTAGTAAGTTTATCCGCATAAGTATTTCCTTCCCTGAGTATGTGAGTATAAGTGCAATTCATTCTTTTCATAATCATTTGACAATAAATCCATATGTTTCTTAGTTTCCAAGGAACATTTGAGTTGCCTTTGAAAATCTGAATGACAATAGCAGAGTCACATTCCAACCACACTGAATTCCAACCATTCATATAAGCAAACTCTATTGACATCAATGTTGTGTTAAACTCAATATAAATGGAATCCTGAATGTCAAAGTAACTAGCAAAGCAAGCTAAGAAGTTTTCATTGTGATCTCTGAATATAGCACCACCACCGCATGCCCAGGAGAGCCTTGAACAAATCACCTCAATGATTTTAGGAGAGTTGTTCTATTAATTGCTTGGAAGATTGTGAGTTTCTTGTTTTCAAATCTGCAAGAGTTTCTACAAAATTAGATGTAGCTTACATTGTGAATTATGCCTGCTGCTATATGGTCCTTTACTTGGGGAATCCAATGCCCTTTACAAGCCTTTAGAATGATGAGGATTGAAGACTTATCCAAGAGAATAGAAAAAAACAAACTAAGCCAATTCCATAGACCATTAGGAAAAGGTGCAAGAAGAAATAGATGGGCAGAAGTCTCAGAAGATTTTGTGCAGAAACTGCAAATTGAAACCATTTTTCAACCCCTCATTTGAAGATTATCATCTATTGGCATCCTATCGTGTGCTAGCCTCCAAGTTCTAAAGGATTTTGAAGAGGGAATTGAAGCAGATCAAATACTATTGCACCAGATCATGTTATTTATTGTCGGGTTAATAAAGTTGAAGGCCTCTTTTAATGAAAGCATACCATCAATTGAGTATTGCCAACAAGCTTTGTCTGACTGTTGAGAAGGGCTTAGTTTGGAGATTTTTTGATAAAGCATAGGAAACTTGTCAAACAAGAGTTTAGGAATAATCCACTTATCATCATTGATGAAATCAGCAACAAAAGCCATAAGGCTAGAATGAAACTCAGTTGGAATGCTGAGATACTCGACCAAAGGTTCTCCAAGCCAGTTATCAGTCCAAAAATTTATTCTTTGCCCATTGCCTAAACTCCATATAGAATTAGAAGTATTAGTGAGCCAATTGATGCGATTTTCAGGCCAGATAGAAGATCTATAGTATCTATTTGTAGGAGAGATTGCATTACCAAATCTACTCTTGAAGAAAACTGCCCAATCTTACTCAGAACTCCACATCTCCCAAGCAAGTTTTATCATAGCAGCTTGATTTAGCTTCTTAATTGATATGATGCCCAAGCCACCAATGTTGAGAGGAGTGCACAACTTAGACCATGCTACTGTGACCAACTTCCTCTTACTTGCGTCACCAGACTAGATAAAATTTCTAAAATAAGAGTCCAGATTTTTGAGCAAACTGGCAGACCACACATATATTTGGAAGCTATATATCATCATACTCTGGATCACAAATTTAACCAACTCAACCCTGCCCATAATTGGAAGAGAATGCCCTTTCCAAGTAGCAAGTTTGCTAATAATTTTGTCAATAATAGGCTGGAGATGTATTCTTTTAGGCGTACCCTTGAATAAAGGGACTCCCAAGTATTGGAAAGGCAATTGCCCAACATTCAAACCCAGATAAGAAGTTAATCTTTCAATCTTCGTAGATGTTGTTGTTGTGTAGAACTTGCATTTTGTATGGTTGATGTGCTGCCCTGAAGCTTTAGCATAATCCAAAATCAATTGATTGAGGGCAAGCAACTGTCTTTTAATACCTTTGCAAAATATTAGAATGTGATTAGCATATAAAACATGACTAGTAGTGATCAGATTCATAGGGCCAGAGATAGTGATGATTAAGTTTTCAGAGACAAGTTTGGTCATTCCTCTACTAACCACATCCTCTACTAGATAGAAAATGAGGGGTGGTATAGGGTCCCCTTGCCTTACACCTCTTAAGCAATTGAAAAAACTAACATTTATGCCATTCACATTTATTGAGAGTTTAGCAAATTTCAGAATTGTGCTAATCCAATTGGTAAACTTAGCATTAAAACCAAAAGCTTTAAGAGTATCAAGCAGGAAATTTCAATCCATTGTGTCAAATGCTTTTTTGATATCTAGCTTAATAGCTATGTTGCCCCCAAAAGTCTTATGATCTAGGAGATTAATAGCTTCTGAAGTAGTGCAAATATAATCATGAATGTATTTGTCTTTGATGAAGCCTCTTTGCCGAGGAGAAACAATTCTAGAGGCTATTAGAGCAAACCTATCAGCTAAGACCTTTGTAATTATTTTGAATTGGAAATTTGCAAGAGCAATTGGCTTGAAGTCCTCAATTCTATCTGCATTTGTTGATTTAGGAATAAGCAACATAGTGTTTGAGTTTAAGTTTGACATCAACCACCCTTGATAGAAAAACTAGTTGACAAAATTACACACATCTTGTCCCACAATGTCCCAAAAGTTTTGGTAAAAACAACCACCATAACCATCTGGACCAGGAGCACCATCTCCATTCATAGAGAAAATTGCAGCTTTTATTTCAGTCTGATCAGGGACTTTAGTTAATAGGATATTCTCCTCCTCACTCACAAGATTAGGAATGACCTGTTGAATCATATTATTGGGAGTAGAGTTGTTAGATGAAGCAAACAAATCTTTGAAATAGTTGAGGGCATGATTAGCAATATCATCTTGGCTTGTAAGGATAACCTCCCCATCTTTGATTAGAGACATTGATTTAGTTGCTTGCCTTATCTTAGTTACCTTATGGAAGAAGCTAGCGTTTCTATCACCACTTATCTGCCAAATGAGCCTGGATTTTTCCTTCCAAAAATCATATTCCATAACTAGAGCTTGTAACAAATTACTTTGAGCAGATACTTCTTGATCAAGCAACTCATGGTTAGGACCAAAGTCATTGATACTTGCCTGAATAGTATCCAAATCATTGATAGCAGGTTTAACTCTCTGGTGCATGTTACCAAACACATTTACATTCCAAGCTCTTAAGATTGGCTTGAGCCTTTTGAGTTTATGAGTTAAGATGAACATTGGACAACCATAAATCTCAACTCTCCAAGATTCAGCTATAACCCTTCTAAAATCAACATGATTCAACCACATTTTATGGAATTTGAAGGGACATATTTTAGTTACCACAGAGAAGGAGGAGCAGAGTAGAATTGGATGATGATTAGAAGAAAATTCTGTGCAAAGAGCAACAAGATCCATGATGCCAGACAGATAACTAGGCATTACTGCACATGCTTCTGTCCAATCTTTTTTCAGTCAGAGCAGTCCCCCTTCTTTTGTTAGACCAAGTGAATTCAGCCCCCCTTAGTCATTAAATGAGTTAAGTTTGCATTGTCAGAGAAAGAATTGAATTCCTCAATAGGAATTCTGTTTGGCAGCTTGACCCCCCAACATTCATTAGCACCCCTTACTACATTAAAGTCACCAATGCAACACCAAGGGCCATCATTATCCCTCATAAGGTCAGAAATCTCAGTCCAAAGCACTCTTCTATTTGAGTGTAGAGTGTGAGCATACACAACACAACAAAAAAAGGTTTGATTATTGATGCTTATTGAAATTTGCTGATTTGATGAGGTTATTATAGTAGGATTCAGACTTTTATCACGTAAACCCCAAAGGTTAGACTGCAAAGAATCTCTATTGTTAATCACAAACAAGTCGAGATTCAACTCATACCAGAAATTAGATTTTTCTCCCTCAACATCAATTTTAGGCTCTGAAATGAACACCAAATCAGGCTTATTAGCAAGACACATAGATTTTAAAACAAGCCTAGTTTTAAGGCTTCCAAACCCTCTACAACTCCAGTAGAGAACTTTCATTGAGCATTATTAAGATATTCCCCCTTCGGGTAAAATGCATCCTATTATAGGTACCCCATTTTTTCATTTTTTTATATTTTGTGACATAGTCAACATAGGAGTGTAAGCATCTTCTTCCTCAATTTCATCTTCTGGCTCACCCTCTGCCCATAATCTAGCAACAATTTGCATATCCCTTACCACAGTTTGGTTTTCAATATTTGCAGCAGATTGGATAATAATGTTGTCTCTATTAATGTTTTCTATACTATTACCATGTGTTTCAACTAGAGTCTCCTCCACCTCAGCCTCAAGTAGTTTCTCCTGATCAGTATCTACCAACTGGGGGCAGTGGACATTACTCTTTCTAGATGATCTATGTTATTGCTATCCATTTTGTCAATTTCGAGCTCTATGACCAAGTCATTTTCCTGCTCAGAGACCTTGTCCGCTGGTTGAGTCTTCTTTGGCAAGGCATTTGGAGTTTCCCATGTCACAACCTTTATTGATGTTCTTCTAAAATTAGAGAACAAGTGTCCAATGGATTGTCATCCATTACAAAAATCAGGAAGATTTTCATACTCAATTGAGACAAAGAAAGCAAATCCCTCTCTTTCCACTAGGATTTGATCTAGCAGCTTAGCCTTGAGGTTAATGTCCACCAACACCTTTGCAAGGTGACCAAATGTTCTGTTGTTTGTAGCCTCATCAAGAAAGATTGGTGTGTCTATGCCTCCTACAATGGAGAAAATAATTCTAGGACTCTAGTATTCTTGTGGTAGACCCATTATCTTTACCCAACACTGCGAATGAGACAGTTTTTGCATGGTAGGCTTAAAATATGCTATCCATAGGAAATCCCTTAGAAAACCTAGTTTTAGATTCCACGACCCAATAGAACAAACACTTCTCATATCATCAACTGAGCAGAAGGAGAACTCATAAAAACCTCTTCCTATAGACACCATGTTCCATTTGCCTATGGCTGTCCATAACACAGATAGTTTGGCCTTTAGATCTATAAACTTGATAGGAGTCTCCTTTTGAAAAAATGATCCTATCATGAAGATGGTTCTTACATCTTTGAGACTATTGCATCACCTTTAATGCAAGGTTGAGGAAGTTGTGAGACTACAATATCATAAGAGTTTTTTATTGCTTGGGAAAATGATTTTTTTGAAGCAACCTTAGTGTTAAGCTGATTTGATGGTATGGAGATATTTTTGTTGAGGAAGCTCCATGAAATGAAAGACATAGAGTTAGAGTTCATTGTTAGGACTTAAGATAGACTTGGGAGGTTAGATCCAAGAAATTTGTAATTTTTTTTTTGCTCCGAGGATGTTGGAGATTCAGATCCACGAGTGTTGGAGATTCCAACCCGCGGAAGTTGGGGATTCTATATACGATGTTGGAGATTCAGATCCGAGAAAGTTGGAGATTCATCTTCTCCAGTATTCATGCCACCTGAAGGGAGGAAGGGTATAATTAAGGTTTGTCACCGAATGGTGAAAATCTTCTGCGAAATGCTAAACATGTCAAAGTTGCAACAAGTTATAACTAGGAAGACCAATGAAGGGGTTTGGATTGAGATTCTATAAGAGTTAATTAATTATCACTGTAGTTAATTGATTAACTATGTAAGTTGTTTCAGTTTGTTAGAGTGAATTTTGTGTACGATAATCTTATCTGCTTAACATATTTTGTTTGTTGTTTTGGTAGTTGTTGTATATAAAGGTATTCCCCTAATCTTGATAATCTATTCAGTAATGAGAATAGTGAAATATGTTGAGAAGAGTTATTCATTTCAATAGAGTTTTGATTGTTTTTCTTTCTCCTTCTTCATTCTTTAAGCTTTCTTTCTCATTCATTCATTTCTCACCCTTCTTGATTCTTCAAGAAGCTTTCTTTTCATGGTTCATACCATATTTTAACATGTTATCAAAGTATAATTATTTCTTTTAATAACTTCCACTTATCATTCTTTCCTTCCAAGATTCAACGAGGAATCATCATTCATGCATGGCTCAACTTCTACACTCTTCTCTACCAACCACCATCCACTTCCTTGTATTTAGTAGCTTTCTGTGGCAGCAGGCTTTTCCTGTGGTGCATCAGTCTCTATCTTATCAGCTTCTGCATGAGGGGCCGGTGAAGTCTAGATGAAGGTCATGGCGTATTACTCAAAGCCTTGGAAGTGTTTTCTTTGAGAAATATTAATTTGTCAAAGATAGAGTGTTTGCTTTAGCAACTCCATTCTCATTTTCAGTCATGCCCTTCAAGCATATATATGTATCATCCATAATGCATCATTCAATGGCTTCAATTTCATTCTCTTTATTCCTGATTTTGGCACCTCATGTTGATGTTTCAAATTCATAACATCCTAGATTTATCGAAGATTCTTTTCGAAGAAGGAGGACTATCAAGACTACTCTTTCATCTTATAATTTCTCATTTTCAAATTTCATCACACATGAATTCTTTTCTTATTCTAACAACTATTCTGTTTAGAAACAAAACTGCCACAGTGAACAGTTAACCAAATAATAGAGATTTTAGATTATATGGTTTTTTGACACTCAATATATCTTTCTCATTCATGAAGGATCATGGTATTACAGAATTTCCTAAATAAGAATCATTGTGAAACAAACATTTTATCTGTGAGGGACGTTTTTACAATCAACCAAATTCATTGACAACTTAGAGTCATACCCAACTTGAAATGAGAAAGAGTAATATAATTTAAACACGGAAAACAATATGCGGTTATCACTTGGTGCTTGTTAGAGAGCAAAGATCAATGTAAAAAAAGTAAAAAATAATATATTGTTAGGTATAATTTATTATCGGATTCTTTAATATCACCAAAGAGTTTAAATGTGAGAGGAGCAGTTTTGGATAAAGAGTTACCATAGAGTTAGAGATGGCAATACAGACTGTCCGACTCGTTTTGCCTACAAAATTTAAGTGGACACATGTATACCCTTAAATACTTAGTGGAAAAAATCACACGCCCTACCCGTTTTAAACAGAAAGATGTTATGTGAGATATATATACTGCACTAATATGGGTTATAAGTATACATTAGTTATAACTTAAAACCCATGTTATTTTATGCTAATATTTTGTGAGAAGATGATGCAATAAAGTGAAGAAGAACTCTCTTGTAATAAATGGAAGAAGAAATGTTTCATTCATTTTATACTAATATTTTTAAACTCATAAGTAGATGGTGTAACAAAGCTTCCATATGCTGCAATAGTTTCAAGGGGATTTGTGAGAAGAATGAACTGGAAATCTGGAACCGTGTGAAAACTAAGAACTATTATGTCCTCCAGTACTGCTGATGATGTAGAACTGTTCTGACCAGTGTGAAAACGTAGAAGGGAATTTGTGAGAAGAAGAACTATCACTACAATGATTGATGAATAAAGTGGAGCTATGGGTGAATATGTCTGCACTTTTCAAAAATTGGGCCAGTTAGTGCCAGCAAGCCACCCCTGTAGTTCGCTTAAAATGCTCACGTAGTATGCAAATGAATCAGGCAATATGGGCTAATGGGAAAAATGTGATGCCCTTTCCGTACTTTTTTGCGGGTGATACCGATGGACCTACATGCAATTACATATATTGATTACACGTCATATTTTACATTTATATATTAGTAAAAGGATATTAAGGATATATAGAAATGACTTCAATTCAATTACCTAAATACTCATAAGACATGTTTTGTCTTTATATATCAGTATATATAATGAAATTGATTCTTCTATATTTATTATGTAAAAAAAATTATCAAATATACAAAATTATATGCATTATAACATATATTTGATTTATATTTTGTTTGAATTATTTTTGATTTCTTAATTTAGGCAATGCTCATTATCTATATATTTTCTAGAGTTTAGATTTGATTCTAATATTGAAATGTTACTATTATAGTATTAAAATAGTAACAATAGAAAACGTATATAAAAAGAATTTTAATAACTAAGTAAAAAGCAAAAGGAAACACTATTTTTGGGTTAAGAAACAAACAATATATTTTTTATGTTAACATGAAGGCACATCACAATAGATACAACTTTTATTTTCCAAAATTAAGGCCTAAATAATGGTAAATCATCTCCTTTGCTATTAGAGATGGCAACGGGAACAAGCATGCACGCACGGGCACGGGTAGTAGCTACCTACTATTCATTTCGAAATAGGAGACCAATACCCGTACCCGCCCATACTCGTACGGGTACCCGTGTGCGAGTTCTTCGCAAGTATTTCTGTGTACACACGGGTACCCATAGGTTTTCTATATTTTCATTAAATTTCTAATTTCCTAATTCTATTATATTTTAAATGAGATGAAATTTAATTGTTTTTGTGTATTTTGAATGAATATTTAACAAAAATGTTAAATCTACTGGAGTTTTGTGTTTTACTGATTTGGTATTCTTATTTACTTAACAAAAATATATATATTTTTCTTTGCAAGAAATGTGTATTTTTATACATGTAATAATATTTGTAGAGTGTTTCATCACCAAATTCAATAAAAGATGTAAACATGGTAAAAAAATATAAACAAAATAAAAGGAAAAAGATGTACATAATGTAATGAAGGTTACGATAGTGTATTTTTATTTTAATTAAAAATAATCTAGTAATCAAATACATAACGGGTACTCGCGAGTACGGGTACCATAATACTCATATCCGTCCATATGTATTATGGCTATTTTTAGAAACCTGTTTTTAAAACCTACGAATACCCGTTTATGACACATACCCATTCCCGTACGGGTTTTACCCGCGGGTACCAATGGGTACGGGTTTTTTGCCTTCCCTATTTGCTATCTATTAATATATTATTTTAGTTGTGTTAATCCTAAATAAATAATGTCTCCTTTATTTTTTAAAAACTAAACATTTAATTACAATATTCTCATTTCCATTTATTACTATTGGTCATACATTTTCATTGTTAGCTTTTAGCAGTTTTAATCCTAAATAATTAAGACTTCTATTATTTTGGAAAAAAAATCAAAGTATTTAATTACAACGTTCATATTTCAATAGTCATTTATTACTAAAATTTCATTTCTATACATTAAAATATTATTTTCGTAGTTGTCATACTAAATGATTAAACCTATATTTATTTTGAAAAAAAATCTAAGTAATAATTACAACGTCCCCTTTGTATATTCTTGGAAATAGGAAATAATAAACCAATTAAATTAACAACTACTAAGAAATAATATCATAGAAAGAAAATAAATTATAAACAAGTTAAATTAAGAAATAATTATAAGTAATATCACAAAATTAAACAAGTTCACAAGTTCTCTATTTGAACATGTATATTAAGAATAGATAACATAAGTTTATAGTGTATTTTTTAATCAACCAAATAATAGACTATAGAGTGATCATCATTTTGTTAATTAATTACTTTCATATGTAAAACCATTTTCTTTGCCAACTTTCCAGTTCCCAAAGGTAAGAAATTAAAACATTTATTCATTTAATTATCCTTTTCGAATTAAAATTATTATTGATTTAAATTATTATTGTTCCAATTTAAATATTTTATTTATTGTTTAAATTCTCACTCGAGACTTTTCACTCGTTAAATGTTCAATTAATTTGTGCATATATAATAATATTTTTCCATTTAATTTTCTATGTAGGTACTATTGGATTTTTCCAATGAATATTCCTTTAAAAACAGAATGCGGAAAACCTAATGATCAGGGCTTTGTTGCTATAACACAATGTTTATGCCCATACATAAACCCGGATAGAACAACTCTAATCCAGATCGAAAAAACCCCAATTGATTTCATGGTGAAGAAGAAAAGCATACCTTGATTAGCCATTTGGAATTTCGAAGGTATGTGTATGATGATCTTCCAGATGTTAGAGCCTTATGGTTTTTCTTGTGCTTCTCTAGAGGGGAATGAGAAAGCCAAGCAGGGAGTGTTCTATATTATGATGATGAGTTCACCAACCTTATGGAATTGTGATGGTATGTTATATATTTATGAATAACTCCTTACAATTCCCTTTATTCTCATCAGCCTACTCAACAAAACCTATTGCTCTACAAATGGGGACCATATCCCATAAAAGTAACTGAAACGGTTACTACTTAAGTTGCAATAATTCTAATTCAGTCCTTTCATCAAATCAGAAATTGCCTGAAGGTATCTACACTTATAATATTTCATGACACATATGCCCTTAGCCACCAAACTAATTACTGAAGATCATTTTATATTTTTGGCTAATTAAATAATGGCCATAACACAATTATAGAATTATATTCGTGACCCATATATTGTCAGAAATTCTAACAATCTCTCACTGGTCACACATATGATTCTCCATACGTGTTATCCTTATTGCGCGCTTAAATATTGCCATTATGACTTAGGCATATCCAAATTATCCCATCCATTAGTCCTGTCTCCATATCGAATCATAGTGAATTTCACCATATCAATCATGACTAATTCAACAATAATCACCAACATTGACACAATTAAATGACATAGATCAACATGAAATGTGTAGCATGAAAATCACATGAATATGATCTATACATGTCAATTTTCAACTGGTTATACTTAACTTTAGTGAGATCCTTAATAATAACATAAAACCTTATTGTACAAAGTATAAAGACAGACTACCAAACTGAATGATTAATCAAATGAAGTTTGAATACAAAGTACCCATACATAATACTGAAATTACATAGAACATAATAAAGGTGTGCACATACTAACTCCCACTAAACCAAACAATCCTCACAATGCAAAACACCCATGTGAGCAATATGCTCATGAAAGACCTTGGGTGTGATAGCTTTTGTAAGAGGATCCGCAATCATGGAGTTAGTGCCTAAGTGTTCTATGGAAAGCTGTCCACTTTGTACTTTCTCCTTAACAACTAGGAAGTTAATGTCGATGTGTTTCGACTTTGCTGAACTCCTGTTGTTTCAACTAGAAACTTAATGTCGATGTGTTTCAACTAGGAACTTAACGGTTGACCTATTGTCACAATATAACTTTAGTGGTCTTTCAATTCTTTCCCACAATCCGCAGCCTAGTGACAAAATTTCTCAGCCATGATGACTGAAGTGATGCCTCATAACATGCTATATATTCAGCTGCCATGGTGGATGAAGCCACAAGAGTTTGCTTCATAGAGCGCCAAGAAATTGCACCACCAGCCAATAGATAAACATAGCCCGAAGTAGATCGTCTACTATCTTGGCATCCCACAAAATCGGAGTCAGAATACACAATGATCTCTAATTGATCTGATCTCCTATATGTGAGCATATAATCTTTTGTTCCCTTTAAGTACCTCATGACCCTTTTGGCTGCTTTCCAATGATCCATTCCTGGATTACTCATATATCTGCCTAAAACCCCAACTATGAACGCTATATCTGGACGCGTACAAACTTGAGCATACATAAGACTCCCTACAGCTGATGCGTAAGGGATCTTTTGCATTTCCTGAATTTCCAGATTTACTTTAGGGCACTGATTAAGACTAAATTTGTCTCCCTTAGCAACCAGAGTATCCATTGATTTACAATCCTGAATGACATATCTTTTAAGTACCTTTTATATATAGCTCTTTTGTGATAATCCAAGAATAACCCGAGATCTGTATCGGTGTATCTGGATTCCTAATACAAACGAAGCTTCACCAAGATATTTCAAAATTACTGGATAGAAATTTCTTGGTTTCTAACAAGGTACTCACATCATTTGTGGCAAGCAGTACGTCATCCACATACAAGAGCAGGAAAATATACTTGCTCCCACTGAACTTGTGATACACACAATCCTCGACTGAATTCATCTCAAAACCAAAAGAGAGAATCACCTCATGAAATTTGTGGTACCACTGACGAGACGCATGTTTTAGCCCATAAATGGATTTTGTCAATTTGCAAACCATATTCTTTCAGTCTCCCGTTACAAAGTGTTCTGGTTGCACCATAAAAATCTTCTCCATTGAGAAAAGTTGTCTTGACATCCATCTGATGAAGCTAGAAATCATAATGTGCTACAAGAGTCATGATTATCCTAAGAGAGTCTTTCATAGAAACTAGAGAGAAAGTCTCTTTATAGTCAATCTCTTCCTTCTAAGTAAAACCCTTAGCTACAAGACGTGCCTTATACATGTCCACATTACCATTAGAATCCCGCTTGGTCTTAAAAATCACTTTGAAACCAATGAGTTTTTTACCTTCTGGTAATGGGACAAGTTCCCAAACTTTATTGTCTTGCATTGATTTATACTCCGCTTTCATTGCTTCAATCCACTTTTACGAATTGGAACTTTGGATGGCCTCACGAACGTTTAATGGGTCATTATCCATTAAGCCATCACCCTCATGTTCCAGGAGAAAACAAATGTAGTCATCTGGAATTGCACTTCTCCTTTCTCTAGTGGATCTACGCAAAGTTATTGGCTCTTGTCCATGTTCTTGAGGGTTTTGAGTTTGTCCTTTATGAATTACTAACTCATATTGAGAAGGGAAAGCATCATCAGCTATGTCTTGAAGAGGTTCCAAATTTGCTTCATCAAAAGAAACCATATGAATCGCATCAGGAATTGATACAAATTCTTCCTCTAAGACAAAGTTTCTAACCTTATCTTCCCCCTCAAACTCAATATCCTCAAAGAACGTGGCTGAACCCGTCTTAAATATGGATTTCATACTTTGGTCATAAAATTTATAGCCCCTTGATTTTTCAGAGTAACCAATAAAGTAACTGCTCACTGTACGGGAGTCCAATTTCTTTTCATGAGGCCTATAAGGCCTTCTCTCAGCTGGACATCCCCACACAAGAAAATGATTTAGACTAGGCTTTCGCTCAGTCCAATGCTCATAAGGTGTTTTGGCAGTTGCCTTAGTTGGCACCCTATTAAGAATATAAGCTGCAATTTTAAGTGCCTCTTCCCAGAGTGACTCTAGTAAGGTACAGTGACAAATCATACTCCTCACCATATTCTTAAGAGTCTGGTTTCGTCTTTCAGACACACCATTCATGCTAGGCAATCTTGTTATAGTGTACTGTGGGACTATACCAAATTCCTCTAGGTATTTGGCAAAAGGCCTTGGACGTTGTTCACCTTAACCGTCATATCTACCGTAGTATTCACCACCACGGTCAGATCTGACGCACTTAATCCTTTTGCTGAGTTGATTTTCAACTTCAGCCTTAAAAGTTTTGAACACGTCCAATGATTGGGACTTTTCATGAATAAGAAAAATGTATGCATAACGAGAATAATCATCTATGAATGATATGAAGTATTGTTGACCATTCCAGGAAGCTATAGGGAATGACCCACAAATATCCGTATGTATCAATTCTAAGATGTCTGAAGCTCTATATGCACCAGATTTCAATTGTTTGGTATGCTTTCCTTTTATGCATTTAACACAAACTTTAAGGTTTGTGAAGTCAATGGAATCCAAAATCCCATCTAACACAAGACGCTCAATTCTCTTTCGAGAAATGTGACCTATGCGTTTGTGCCATAATGCACTTGAATTATTATTTTCAATTTTACATTTAGTACCATGTGATTCCATATTTAGGGTTTCGCTATAATCAGTTATAGTATTCAACATATAAAGATTGTCATTTAACATAAGTAAACCAGTTCCAACAACATTTGAATTTAAAGACAATTCAACCGAATTGTTTCCAAATGAACAACAATAACCAAATTTATCCAAATAAGAAATAGAAATTAAATTTCGTCTAAAAGATGGTACAATAAAGGTGTCTTTTAAATCCAAATAAAAACCAGTACATAATAACAACCTAAAGTGCCCTATAGCTTCCACTTCTACCGATTTTCCATCGCCAACGTACATGTATCTTTCAACATAATGAGGCTTTTGGTAGCTCAGGCAACCCTATATTGAAACATTGATATTTGAAGTTGAACCGGAGTCTAACCACCAGGTGTTTCCAGGTACTGAAGTTAAATTGACATCAGAATAGACCAAATTAAGAAACGTACCTTTCTTAGCATGCTAGGCGTGATACTTTACACATTTCTTCTTTTGATGTCCAGTTCCTTTGTAAAAGTAACAGACATCAGCTTGCTTCTGCTTCTTTTGCACTAAACCCTTAGCAGCTTCATTCTTGGGCTCTGTAGTGTTTTTCCTTTTGCCCTTGTCCTTAGAGGTGCTTATATAATAGACACTTTCAATCCATTCTCGCTTCAGCCTTTCCTCTTCTTGCACACAAAATGAAATGAGCTCATTTAGAGTCCATTTCTCCCTTTGACAGTTATAAGAGATCTTAAATTGACTGAATTGTGCATGAAGGGAAAGCAAGACCAAATCCATGAGTAAGTCTTCCGACATCTCAAGCTTAAGGGCCTTAAGTTTTGAAGCAATATTGGACATTCCCATAATGTATTCCCTTATGTTTCCCTTGCCTTGATACCTCATGGATATTAAGTTCTGTAACAGAGTACTTGTCTTCGCCTTATCGCTCTTTGCAAAGCGTTTTTCAATCTCAGCAAGGAAAACTTTGGCACTGTTTATCTCATCCGAGATAGTACCCCTAAAGACCTCTGGAATGTCACGTTTAATAATCATTAGACTCATGCGATTAGAGTGATCCCACTTCTCATAATCCTTCCTCTCTTCAGAGGAACTGAATTCCGAAGGAGAAGGGGGTTGCTCTACCCTTAATGCATAGTCTAGATCCATGCAGCCAAGAACAATTTCCATGTTCTCTTTCCAGTCCTTAAAATTTTCTCCATTAAGAACCGGAATCGAATTTAAATTTGCAGATATAGAAGCAATTGATGTAGCTGAACAGAACAAAAGACAAAAATATTAAAATATGCTCACAAATTAAAATTATCAATGTGCTTTTAAATAATGGTATATCCAAATCAAGATACCTAGTGCACCATTAATATCAAGTCTTTGGACAATGATATTAACTACAAGTGGTACTCTTGTTGTAATGATCAAACATTCATAATAAGACATGTCAACTGACGAATCCCTCTTTGGATTGATTCATCAGTCACATGTATAAAAAATTTAGAATTATAACATGTTTATCATCACAGGTGCGTATGATCTTCGGCCAAATATTAACTTTCCTTTGGGCCAACTAATACTTGCATGAATAATCATACACACTTACATCTAATATTCCTCATGAATAATCATACATACTTACATCCAATATTCCTCAAGAGTTATATCCATGAAAGGGGTCACTTTGGCGACATTTCACTTCAATTGGCTCACTTGAAATAACATACAACTTAATGGATAACCAAACAAACAATCAAAGTTAGTGCACAAAGATACCATAGCCCCATAAATCTTATTGTACTCTCGCTTGGGCGAGGTACTCTCGCTTGGGCTCAATAGAAGACAATGCTTCTGTTCAGTTCTCACTTGGGAGAGGAACCCTCGCTTGGGCGAGGTACTCTCACTTGAGCGCAATAGAAGCCAATGCTTCTGGTTAGCTCTCGCTTGGGCGAGGCACTCTCGCTTGAGCGCAATTGAAGCCAATGCTTTTGTTTAGCTCTCGCTTGGACAAGGCAATCTCGCTTAGGCGAGACACTCTCGCTTGGGAGAGCATGTTCTCCCTTGAGCGCGAGCACTGCGACAAAATACGAACATGGCGGTTTCTGCATCGTTCTTCTCCGAAAAATCGCCCAAAAAATCAAGAAAACACCAGCAAAACATTGATTCATTTTGAATCTATATATATACATGGAAAACAATCCATTTCTATCCTAATCGATCCATGGCATAAATAAAACACCAAAACCCTAAATCAATCTAGATTTTGGGGAAGAAAAAAAAGAAACCTAACTTCACACAAGAATCAAATTAGGGGAGCTCTGATACCAATTGTTTGATTTTCCAATGAATATTCCTTTAAACAGAATGCGAAAAACCTAATGATCAGGATTTTGTTCCTATAACACAATGTTTATGCCCATACATAAATCCGAATGGAACAACCCTGATCCAGACCGAAGAAACCCCAATTGATTTCATGGTGAAGAAGAAAAGCATACCTTGATTAGCCATTTGGAATTTCGAAGGTATGTGGGTATGATGAACTTCCAGATGTTAGAGCCTTATGGTTTTTCTTGTGCTTCTCTAGAGGGGAATGAGAAAGCCAAGCAGAGAGTGTTCTATATTATGATGATGAGTTCACCTTATGGAATTGTGATGGTATGTTATATATTTATGAATAACTCCTCACAATTCCCTTTATTCTCATCAGCCTACTCAACAAAACCTATTGCTCTACAAATGGGGACCATAACCCATAAAAGTAACCGAAACGGTTACTACTTAAGTTACAATAATTCTAATTCAGTCCTTTCGTCAAATCAGAAATTGCCTGAAGGTATTTACACTTATAATATTTCATGACGCATATGCCCTTAGCCACCAAACTAATTGCTGAAGATCATTTTATATTTTTGGCTAATTAAATGATGGCCATAACACAATTATAGAATTATATTCGTGACCCATAAATTGTCAGAAATTCTAACAGGTACACTACCATGACATTTTTTTTTTCAATTTCTCATTTAATTCTACTTTCCATGACATTTAATATTTTCATTTTCATCATTGAGAATTACACAATCCTTTAAGTTTTCCAAGTAATACATATATTAGTTATCAATACTAGGAAGTCATTTAAAATGTCATTTCATATTTCCTCATACTCTTCAATGGTTAGCCTTAGGGTACACATGTGGTCGTGTAAAGTCTGTCTCTCAATGTTCAAGTTTTATTTGCATTTTAATTACTCTTACCCTTGGTTTCCTTCTTGCCTTTTAAAAGTTTTGTTGCCTTTATAACTTCTATAATTTTCTCATTGTTTTTTACTAATTTGCTTCAGATCTGTTATGTTTGTTTTTTAATTATCTAATATTACCATAAACTTCTCATGCTTTCTAAATGTTTAGGCCCCTTTAGTTTTGTATTTTAATCATTATTTTCTCTCTACATCATCTCTTAACATCATGCTTTCAAATCTCTCTATGACTATCATGCATGTCACTAGATGTATATCTCATATTCTGCTAACATTGTTGAGGTTTATTAGGTTGGACAAAGCTCTTAACTTTATCCATTATTAATTCATTTTCCATCCAATGGAAAATGAGAACACTTATAGGGTACTCATATATTGTTTTGTGAATGTATTTATATGAAATGATTTTCTATTGGTGATAACAAGTTCTTAGTTATCAATTAATTATATATCAACCTCATAATGTGAACTTACTGCATAATATTGAAAATTTCTTAAGCAAATACATGATTGTGTTGACTTCATTATGAATTTATATTTGACTAATAAATACATGTTTATTCCATTCGAGATTGGTGGTGAAGTTATGGACTTTATAATTGTTATTGATAATACAAAATGAGTAAAAATATTTTACGCATGAGAGATAAATAGACATTAAATGAAGATTGAATGATTACAACAGAAAACACTTCTAATGAAATTAGTCCACAATGTTTGTGTTTTTTGTATATTTAATTTTACTTTATTAAATTATTGCAAAATATTAATAATATATATCTTTAATGATATTGATACTTATGCGCTTCTAAATATGTATCAAAATCAATCTGTCTCATGCGAATGCAAAAGTAATATGTGTATTCTTAACCATGTGAATGCACGAGTTATGTGTGTTTTTAACCATGTGAATGCATGAGTAATATGTGCATTCTTAACCATGTGAATGAATATGTAATATGTGTGTTTTTAAACATATGAATGCATGAGCAACATGCATGTTCTTAACCATGAGAATGCATAGTTAATGTGTATGTTCGTAACCATTCGAATGCACGGGTAACATGTGTGTCATTAACCAAATGAATACACAAGTAACATGTGTGTTATTAACCAAGCGAATACAGAAGTAACATATATATTCTTAATCATGCGACAACAAAACACTACATCATGCAAATGCAGCGTTAACTTACTAACTAGTTAATGTAATATCATGACATTAAATTGATAAAAAAAATGAAATTATAAAAAATGTGTTTCTTATATTGATATGATATGAGAAAAAAAAAAGGTTAAACTAAAAGTAAATTAAATACAATCATCAAAATTAAAACCACATCTTAAAATTGTTATTTTTATTTGATAACTTTTTGCATTGATAAATTTAAAGCAATCGCCTATAAAATAACATGAAACTTTGAGTCATATCCCTTCTAATTATTGGTAATTGTTACTTCTAAAATGTTGTGAACTATTAAAAAATAATTCAAATGAAATAAAACATGTGATCATTTATATACTATGCATTAATGACAAAAAAAAAATACTATTCATGTTATATAATATTTCAACCTAATGGGAAACATAATAAATTAATAGTTCACGATTATGAGAAATTAAATTCATCCAACGTGAAATCTTGGTTTTGGATTAACTATCAACAAGAGAAAAACTCAATTCTTTATTTCCACTTAATTGTTAACCCCTAACTTGTATTAACATTGTCTTATAATTATTATTGTTCAGTTTTTTCTTATCTCTTTCAGTCTTTTGTAACTCTTATTTTTTCCTAATAAATGCTTTTATCGATAAAAGAAAGATATTAAATGGGAAATTCAAAAAATTGTACGATAAAGCTGATTTTACTATAATTTTGACAAAATTCTTTTAGTGAAAACTCTCACAGGCTTAGATGGCCACATGACCCTGCTGGTGGAGGAGGAGTTTTGGAGGGAGAAATCTAGAGTCAATTAGCATACTCTTGGGGATAGGAACACGACTTTCTTCCACAAAGTGCCTAAAATGAGGAAGGTGACTAACTCCATTTCCATGATACAATCTGGAGACTCAATTTTGGATGGATGCCATTGCTAGCCATGTGCTTAATTATTACATTGACTTGTTTGATTCTCCTAACACAATAACTAGGAATGGTTTAATTTAGAAGGTTATTCTGAAAGTGCGCATGTCAAGAGGAGCACTTTGGAAAGCGTGCCCACTATGTGTTTTGGTTTTGATGAGGACAACTTGTGTTTCATAAGAGCTTGAAGATCATCAACAAATCAACGTGCTTAAGTCTTAAGATTGGTATTAGACTTAGACTAGTAATTAGTTTAGGTTCAGTCAAAGGCTTGGGTAAACTCAATACATGTCTCATATGGATAAAACATTAAATCATTTTACTTTTGAGATATGTCATTCATAATATGTTCATGCATCATATAAATACATGTTATCTGTGCATCCTAGGTATAAACTTCGTGTTGAACATGTATAAATTAAGCGCATAACGTATTTGAGTTTTGCAATTTAAAAATACACTTGGAAATATGCAGTTCATCGATTAAGGTTAGTTTTAATCGATTAACATAAGTTTTTGAAAAGCAGTTGGAACAGAAAACTTGAAAAACCGAACCAGTTACAATTTTGTAACACGTTAATCAATTAACCAAGGATTTAATCGATTAACTGGGCTGCAAAATTGATTATTTATAAACTGTATTTTCAGAACTCAAGCCATAACTTGCATGTTAGATTTTAAGAGAGCTAGAGCATATTTCGTGTTAATTGCTGCATCTATATGAAATTGCATTTGTGAGATTAGAAAAGAGAGAATTACATGCTTTAGGATTGGGAGGCATTTCATGTTTAATTTCTCATCATTTCATCTCATATGTTCATGCATTTCTTGATGTTTTTGGAAAGATTTCATATTCTGTAAAATCTGTTTTTAACTAATGCATTATCATGTTATATGAGACTCGTGTTAGAGTTGTAGAGTAAGGTCTTAATTGTTTAATTTGAGCATTGTAATTGCTTTAGATTACTCTATGTTTTTGTTGTAAAAAGTGTTGTAACTTTGGCAATCTCAAGGTGTCTTACCACCAACGAGATTGAGTTGTATCTTCATTAGCTTAGAGATCTTGATAGAAAGAATAGGTTCTTAGCTGGGGCTACACCGCAAGAAAGGTTTTCTTGGGCGGTAGGAAGGGAGTCAAACCAAGGGATAAGGTTCTTTAGTTGTCAAGAAAGTGTCTAAGTGTTGTAATTGAAAGAGAGTCTAAGTGTTGTAATTGGAAGAATTGTTTGTAAAACGTTTTTCGATTATAGTGAAGAAAAATCTCCCAGATCTGTCGGGAGGTCTGGATGTAGTTTGTAAGTGGACCCGCAAACGAACAAGGATAAAAATCGTGTTGCATGCTTTTCTTTCCCTCTCTCTTTATTGCTTTAATCGATTACTTTGTATAGTTATTTTAATTGTAATAATCTGTTTCTATAATATACTGCTGTAACTCTGATATATCTGTTAGCTTTGTATATTTGCTTCGATCTCAGTTGCTTGTCGTGCAAGAAACTGAAGCTTTTTGAGCTATCTGATCTATTTTAATCGATTAAGTTGATTACGTTAATCGATTATTTGTTCTCTGTTAATCGATTAATCTGGGGTTATTGCAGCATTATTTGTTGTTTGCAAAAAGCGGATACTCTGACCGCTACACATATTCAACCCCCCCTTTTTAGGTGTATTTTAGCCACTGATACCTAACAAGTGGTATCAGAGCTAGTACGAAGTGCTAGCTCAACCGCGTATTCGTGATCCTAAGGGAAATAAAATGGGTTCTACAAACCCGTTTGGTGGTGATGGTTCATCCATTAACCGACCACCAATATTCAGTGGTGAAGG
>NC_032015.1:6454798-6457897 GCF_001865875.1 Lupinus angustifolius | reverse complement strand
GGACCGATGATGAGCGCAAGAGGGTCCAACATAACCTACGCGCCAAAAATATCATCACATCGGCTATATCCTACGATTAGTTCTTTAGGGTCCCACGGTACCAAAATGCAAAAGAAATATGGGACACTTTACAAGTGACTCACGAAGGCACTAGTGAAGTCAAGCGCGCTAGATTAAATACGCTAACCCACGAGTATGAGCTATTTTGCATGTTACCTAGCGAATCAATCAGTGATATGCAAAAGCGATTTACTCATATCGTGAATCATTTAGTTGCTCTAGATAAATCTTTTGCCATAAGAGAATTAACTAATAAATTTTTACGTTGCCTTGACATGAAATAGCAGCCAAAAGTAACAGTAATTGTGGAATCTAAAGATTTGGACTCCATGCCTCTAGCCACATTTTTTGGAAAGCTTCAAGAGCATGAAATGGTATTGGGTCGCTTGATGATGCATGAGGATTCAGACCGGAAGAAGAAGAGCATCACATTGAAGGCTACAACCTCTAAAACAAAAGAAGATAAAGATGACGATGAATCTGACTCCGATCTAGATGATGAAACAATGGGTCTCCTTGTTCGAAAATGTAGTAAATTCATAAAAATAAAAGGAAGATTAAAAAAGTTTTAGAAGAATGAAGCGAAAGAATCAACAAACAAAGGCAAGAATAACAGAGATCACTTCACTTGCCACGAGTGCGGAAAAGCAGGACACATGCGATTTCAGTGTCCAAACTATTTGTAAAAGATCGATTCCGAAAAGAGCACTCCCAGGGAATTCAAGTCTAAGAAAGCCTACATAGTATGGGATGTACCTGAGGAGGAAACGACATCAAGCACCTCTAGTGAGGAGGAGTCAACAAAGCTATGTTTGATGGCTAGATCTGACAACGATGACAACTCAAGCACTAAGGAAGATAAACATGAGGTATATTCTGAAACCTCATCCATTTATGATGACTCACCTCCTTATGATGTTTTATATGAGGCTTATGTCGAGTTACATGAAGAACTAAATAAATTGGCTAGGATAAACGTTGATAGAAAAAGACTAATCCTACAAAATGAACAAAAAATAAGCAAACTACAAAAAGAGTTAGATGAATTGAAATTAGAAAATGAAACATTAGACCTCATCTATTCTTGTAGCGCATGTAACTTGCGAGACTTTGCAAGAAGAGAATTTCAAAATTAAAGAAAAACTCACACGTCTCACAAACAGTCAACAACAATTAGACACTATGCTAAGTCAAACAAGAAACGTTGGTGATCATACAGGACTAGGTTATACTCGACCTACTAGGAACAAAAGACCATATAGAAAACATGTAGCTCATCCTAAAAATAAATATCACAAGCACACACCTAAATGTTTTTACTGCAATACATATGGTCATACCTCATATTCATGTTACATCAGAAAGTATGGTATACCTAGCGGCGTTTATGTATGGATAAAGAAGGGAGATGACTCCCTGATTACTAACAGAAAGGGACCCAATATCAATTGGGTACCTGAGAAAAGCAAGTGATCTTTTTGCATGTATGTCTTCGAACACAAGGACAGAAATGGTACCTAGACAGTGGGTGTTCGATACATATGGCAGGTGATAGATCAAACTTCTTGGATCTTTCACTTAAAGTTAAAGGATACGTCACGTACGGAGACAACAACAAGGGAAAGATCCTTAGCACCGGAACAGTTGGTAACTCATCTCAAACTCTTATTGAAAATGTTCTTTATGTTGAAGGATTAGAACATAATCTCTTGAGCATAAGCCAACTCTGTGACAAAAGTAACCGTGTATCTTTCGGTTCTGATTGTTGTATTATTCGTGACATTTTATCTAATAATGTTAAATTTGTTGGTCATCGTATAAATAATATTTACATGGTTAATTTGGATGATGTCACTACATTGTTTTCAAAATGTTTTATTTCAAAAGAAGATGACATCTGACTTTGGCATAGACGCGTTGCACATATCCATGTAAAACATCCTCTTTTTGCACGTATTTCTTCGAACACAAGGGCAGAAATGGTATCTAGACAGTGGATGTTCGAGACATATGTCAGGTGACAGATCAAACTTCCTGGATCTTTCACTTAAAGGTAAACGATACGTCACGTACGGAGACAACAACAAGGGAAAGATTCTTGGCACCGGAACAGTTGGTAACTCATCTCAGACTCTTATTGAAAATGTTCTTTATGTTGAAGGATTAGAACATAATCTCTTGAGCATAAGCCAACTCTGTGACAAAGGTAACCGTGTATCTTTCGATTCTGATTGTTGTATTATTCGTGACATTTTATCTAATAATGTTAAATTTGTTGGTCATCGTCTAAANTCTAAATAATATTTACATGGTTAATTTGGATGATGTCACTACTTTGTTTTCAAAATGTTTTATTTCAAAAGAAGATGACATATGGCTTTGGCACAGACGCGTTGCACATATCCATGTAAAACATCTAGACAAATTATCATCGAACGAACTAGTTGAGGGGCTACCAAAACTCAATTTTAAAACCAAAGAGATTTGTGACACTTGTCAAAAGTGCAAACAAATCAAAAACTCTTTTAAAAATAAAAATGTGATCTCCACTTCAAGGCGTTTGAAGTTACTCCATATGGACTTATTTGGGCCATCACAAATCATAAGTTTTGGAGGTAGCTATTATGCCCTAGTCATTGTTGATGATTTCTCCCGATTTACATGGACATTATTTTTATCTACAAAAAGCGATGCTTTCAAATCTTTTAAAAATCTTGCGAAGCAAATCCAAAACCAACTTAACTGAAGGAATAAATTCTGTAATAAGCCTGGCATTTTCATCAATTCTCTGCTCCTCACACTCCACAAAAAAATGGAGTTGTTGAAAGGAAGAATCATGTTCTATTGGCTAGAACCATGCTTAATGAAAATAATATCCCCAAATACTTCTGGGCAGATGCAGTGCATATTGCATGCTATGTCATAAATCGAGTTCTTCTAAGGCCTAATATAAATAAAACTCCTTATGAACTTTTAAAAGGCCGTAAACCAAACATATCTCATCTTCACGCTTTCGGATGCAAATGTTTTATACTAAAT
>NC_032015.1:6453318-6454698 GCF_001865875.1 Lupinus angustifolius | reverse complement strand
TTTAATGCAAGTAGAAGAGTCTATCCACGTTCAATTTGATGAATCTTATCCGAAAGAGAAGAGAAAGGTCGTGTCTGATGATGTTGCAGGTGCTTTAGAGGAAGCATACTCAAAAGACGTGGATAATGAGAAAGCAACCAATGAAGAAGGTCAAACCAGATACCAGAAGCATTCAGATATGCCAGCTGTGTGGAAAACCAAGAAAGCTCACCCAATCGACAAAGTAATAGGGGGAGTTTGAAATGTCTATGATGGGAGAACTCACATTCTTTCCGGGGCTGTATCTCAGATTGAGCAAAAGACCATTGATGAGGTCATTGAGGATGTACATTGGGGTATAGCTATGCAAGAAGAGCTAAATCAGTTTGAACGTAACAATGTTTGGGACTTGGTCCCTAAACCTAAAGATCATCATGTGATTGGTACCAGATGGGTCTTTAGAAATAAACTTGATGAATCAAGCTTAATCATTCGAAATAAGGCACGTTTGGTGGCTAAAGGCTGCAACCAAGAGGAATATATCGACTATGACGAGACCTATGCCCCTGTAGCCAGATTAGAGGCCATCAGAATGCTTCTTTCCTTTGCATCTATTATGAATTTCAAATTATTTCAAATGGACGTAAAAGCACCTTCTTGAATGGTTACATTCAAGAAGAAGTCTATGTTGATCAACCGACTGGTTTTGAAAATTTTAAATATCCGAACCATGTTTATAAACTTAAAAAGGCACTTTATGGTCTTAAGCAAGCTCCTAGAGCTTGGTATGATAGACTAAGTACCTTTCTTTTGGAAAAAAGGTTCGAAAGAAGAAAAAGGGTTCGAAAGGGGCATGGTTGACACAACGCATTTTATTCGTAGATCAGAAAATCATGTATTGCTTGTTCAAATATATGTTGATGACATAATCTTTGGATCTACTAATGATACTCTATGTAAAGAATTTTCTGAGATGATCCAGGGGGAGTTCGAAATGTCAATGATGGGAGAACTCACATTCTTTCTGGGGCTTCAAATAAAGCAACTAGATAGTGGGATCTTCATCCATCAAGCTAAATATTGCAAAGAGCTACTTAAGAAGTTCGATATGGACAAGTGTAAGGAAGCATCCACTCTTATGGCATCTGCATGCTATCTAGATAAGGACGAAAAATGAAAAGCAATAGAGGTAACAAAATATCGTGGTATGATTGACTCATTACTTTACTTAACTGCAAGTCGACTTGATATCATGTTTAGTGTATGCATGTGTGCTAGATTTCAGTCTTTACCTAAGGAATCACATTACTGTTAAAAGAATCATGAGATATTTAAAAGGAACAACTAATATGGGATTATGGTATCCTCGGGATGCCTCACTATCTTTGGTGGGATATTCCG
>NC_032015.1:6450233-6453218 GCF_001865875.1 Lupinus angustifolius | reverse complement strand
TGTCCACCGCCGAAGCGGAATACATTGCCGCTGGTGTGTGTTGCGCTCAAATCCTTTGGATGAAGCATCAACTTAAGGACTTTGGTCTTAAACTAGTAACGATCCCCATTAAATGCAATAATACAAGTGCCATAAACCTATCCAAGAATCCCGTTTTGCATTCTATAACCAAGCATATAGAAATTAGACATCATTTCTTGCGTGATCATGTTCAAAAAGGTGACTACGTGCTTGAATTTGTTGAAACTTCTAAATAGTTAGCAGATATTTTCACCAAGCCCCTTCCACGGGATACTTTCTATGTTCTAAGGAGAGAACTTGGAATTCTTGATGAACAATATCTTGATTAAAACTGTCTAGATGTTTAGTTTATGTCATGCTTCTTCATGCTTATTAGTTTCTTGATTTAAAATGAAATATGTTAAAATGCAAATGATATCTCATGATAACCCTCGTTTGTGTTGTGATTTCATATGTTTAGATTAATCTGTCAAGAATGCATGTATAAGTCCCAAAAAAAGTTGAAGTCGTTCTGGTTGTTCAAATTTTTCTTGTGTTTAATCGATTAAGCATTAATGTTTATCGATTACCTGGGCTTCATGTTTTGAAAAATCATTTTTTGTATGATTTTAATCGATTAACAAGGCCCATTAATCGATTAAAACCGGCAGTTCAAGTGCAGACAGCACTTCGGTTTCATGCTTTTTCGGCATTTTTCTTCATTTCCTCTTGCTTTTGAATCTATAACTTTGATACAACTGACCCAAGTGCATTAATCTAGATAAACCTCACCCCTAACCCTCTCTAATCTCCTAGAAATCTCCAATTTCATCCATATTTCACTTCAAACCAATTTTCCCCAAATCAAAACCCTAGGTTAGGTTTGCCGCATTCCTTCTCTGTTTGGTCCAACATCAATTCGGTTTTTGCATAACAATGGAGCAAAGTCGCCCAAAAAGGTTCAAAACTCCTACCAATCGTGGAAGAAGACTGGAAGCTGGCTCATCCTCCACTCGGGACCACGGTGACCTATTCTACTCGCTCATTCTTCAAGAGACTCGTTTGGCCAAATTTCAAGTATGAAAACCCACGTATGTAAGGTATGTTGATCTAACCTGGATGCCGGAACAGAATTTCAGTTTCCCGCATGATATCGAGGCTCAGGGAGCCATTAAATTTCTGGAATTAAAGGGACAAGTTTACCCTGCTCTAGGTAGGGAATTTTATACAAACTTCAGATATAAGGATGGTAAATATTGGTCTATGATTTTTGGAAATCTGTTTGAGATTAGTGATGAACTGTTTATGAATGTTGGTGGGTTATCATCATAGGAGACTGCTCATGGGTTAAGGATAATTTTGATCCTACTGAGGTGTATAAGTCATTCCTTAGAGGAGGACCTCATTTGTATATTCAGGGTCAACTGACCAAGGTTGGGGCATTATCTGTTGAGAACAGGTTGCTGCATTATATCATCGCTTATATTCTGGTGCAGAGGAACACAAATCATGCACAGCCCACTGTGAATGATTTACGTTTCATGTACGCTATTAAGAATAATGTGATGATTAACTGGCCTGAGGAGATTTTAAAGATTATGAATAGTGTTTCTCTGTCGCAGTCGAAGCTGCTTCCCTACAGTATTTTTATATCTCGGATTTTGGATTATTTGCATATTGACGTTTCTGACACCATTATTGTTGAGTATACTGATAAGGATCATCTGGTTGGTGAGAGTCTGATTCACAAGATGGGTATCTACAAGTATGGTACTACTTGGCAATACCAAGATGATTATACTACTATTGATCTAGAGCTGTCCAGTGATGATAATCAGGAGGGCATGGGTAATCAGAATGCTACTAATCAGGGGGAGCCCTCTAGGACAGCATCACAGGATTTTGTTTTTGGTATGGCTCAGATGGAGGCTATGGAACAAAGGCTCAACAACCGCATGGATCTTCACTTTCAGGGGTTGAAGGACTCGCACTATGCAGGTATGGAACAGTACGAAGAACGTCAAACTGCTTATTCTGACAACCAATATCAAATCGTGAGGAATCTGATTCAATCAACAGCCGAAGCTCAGAATGCCTTCATTCACTCTACAGCTGAAGCTCAGAATGCACTGTTTTGTTCTGAATTTCAGAAGTTGTCTATGCTGATCAGGGGTGACCAGAATGTTGCTATTCCTGATGATGAGATTGATCTTCCTCCACCTCAACCATAGTTTAGAAGAATTTAGACCTAGGATATCCTACCCTTAGGTTTATTTCTTCTTTATTGCACTTTATGGACTCAGCTGCTGTTATTGTTTCGAGACTTATATGTGTTTTTTCTGTTATGGTGTGACTTTTTATGGTTTGTATGGTTGCTAGATATTTTTACTCTTTATGCTATGTTTTTCTTATAAATTTTTTTATGTCGAAATAGCTTATTTGGTTATTTGAATGGTTCTTGATCTAATGAGATTTTCTACATTGCTTATTATGCTTATTGCTATTTGATGTGATAAATCTTGTATGTCGTTCACTCTACCTATTAGTTATTTTATGGTATAAACAAGCGCATTTGTTCAAGCCACCGATAATAAAACAGGTTAATAGTTAAATCCTAAATTAATTCATTAACTTCGTTTTATATTTCACTACATATCTCTGTCTACTTTTGACATGGGTTATGTTTTTGATAATGTCAAAAGGGGGAGAAAGGTTGTTTTGTTGTTGTATGATTGTGCAGGTTGATCTTAATCCTGCTTCCAAAATATTCACGCATCATATCAACAGTGCCAATACAATCTTCAAGCTAATTCATCAAACAAATGGTGTTACAACTGGTGTAGTGTTTGTCATCATCAAAAGGGGGAGATTGAAAGTGCGCATGTCAAGAGGAGCACTTTGGAAAGCTTGCCCACTATGTGTTTTGGTTTTGAGGAGGACAACTTGTGTTTCATAAGAGCTTGAAGATCATCAACAAATCAACGT
>NC_032015.1:6449908-6450133 GCF_001865875.1 Lupinus angustifolius | reverse complement strand
CATAAACTTAGTGTTGAACATGTATAAATTAAGTGCATAACGTATTTGTGTTTTGCCATTTAAAAATACACTTGGAAATATGTAGTTAATCGATTAAGGTTAGTTTTAATCGATTAACATATGTTTTTGAAAAGAAGTTGGAACAGAAAACTTGGAAAACCGAATCAGTTACAATTTTGTAACACGTTAATCGATTAACCAATGATTTAATCGATTAACTGGGCT
>NC_032015.1:6443292-6449808 GCF_001865875.1 Lupinus angustifolius | reverse complement strand
TTGTCTTACCACCAACGAGATTGTGTTGTATCTTCATTAGCTTAGAGATCTTGATAGAAAGAATAGGTTCTTGGTTGGAGCTACACCGCAAGAAAGGTTTTCTTGGGCGGTAGGAAGGGAGTCAAACCAAGGGATAAGGTTCTTTAGTTTCAAGAAAGAGTCTAAATGTTGTAATTGGAAGAATTGTTTGTAAAACGTTTTTAGATTATAGTGAAGAAAAATCTCCCATATTTGTCGGGAGGCCTGGATGTAGTTTGCAAGTGGACCCGCAAACGAACCTGGATAAAAATCATGTTGCACGCTTTTCTTTCCTCTCTCTTTATTGCTTTAATCGATTACTTTGTATAGTTGTTTTAATTGTAACAATCTGTTTCTATACTATACTCCTGTAACTCTGATATATCTGTTAGCTCTGTATATTTGCTTCGATCTCAGTTGCTTGTCGTGCAAGAAACTGAATCTATTTGAGCTATCTGATCTGTTTTAATCGATTAAGTTGATTGCGTTAATCGATTATTTGTTCTCTGTTAATCGATTAATTTGGGTTTATTTCAGCATTATTTGTTGTTTGCGAAAAGCGGATACTCTGACCGCTACACCTATTCAACCCCCCCTCCCCCGCTTCTAGGTGTATTTTAGCCACTAATACCTAACATATTCCTCATTTGATACATGATGATGATAATAATAATATGCTCACAGAAACTCCCTCCCCGGAGGAAATTAAGCATGATGTTTTTGCCATGAATGGAGATGGGGCACCAGGGCCTCATGGATTTGGAGGAACTTTCTACCAGCAATTCTGGGATATAGTGGGTGATGGTGTTTATAAATCAGTCAATCAGTTCTTCAATCAAAGTTGGCTGCTTCCCAACCTAAACTCTAACAATATAATCTTGATTCCTAAATCAAAAGGGGCTACTAAGGTGGAGGATTTCAGACCTATTGCTCTTACTAATTTTCAGTTTAAAATTATCACAAAAGTGTTGGCTGATAGGCTAGCAATTATTGCTCCTAAGATTATTTCCAACCAACAAAGAGGGTTTGTTAAGGACAGGAAGATCCAAGATTGCATCTGCATTGCAGCATAGGCAATCAATCTTCTTAATCATAAGTCTTTTGGTGGCAACATGGTTGTGAAGCTTGATATGAAGAAGGCATTTGACACCCTGGATTAGCAATTCTTGCTTGATACTTTAGAAGCCTTTGGCTTTAACCATAAATTCAGAAAATGGATAGAGGTCATCTTACACTCTACAAGGCTCTCAATCTCTATAATTGCCACAATGTTGGGTTTTTCAAGTGCTGTCGGGGAGTGAGACAGGGTGACCCTATCTCCCCCCTGCCTTTCTATATTGTAGAGGATGTTCTTACTAGAGGAATATCCAAGTTGCACTATGACGAGAAGATAAGCTCCATAACTGGCCCTAAACTCCTTCAAACTCCTACTCATGTTCTTTATGCATATGATATACTTATATTCTGCAAAGGCATTTGAAATGAATTGCTTTGTCTCAAGAACTTAGTGACTTGTTATGCCCAAGCTTCTGGCCAACATATAAATCTCAATAAGTGCAAATTTTACTCTGCTAATAGTGCATCCAGAAACAATGTCAGGCTCTCAAACTTATTGGGTTTCTCAGCTAAAACTTTACCTTTCAATTACTTATGTGTGCCTTTGTTCAAAAGTAAACCAAAAAAGGTTTTCCTGCAGCCTATTGCTGATAGAATCATAACTAAGATGGCTTCTTGGAAGGGTGCTTCTCTCACACTCATGGGAAGAGCGGAGTTGGTAAAGTAAATTATTCAAAGTATTCTAGTTTATAGCTTCCATATTTACAAATGGCTCATTCAGTTGGTGAAGACCCTGGACAACAAAGTCAGAAATTTCATCTGGTCTGGGAATACTGAGATAAAAAAATTGGTCAGAGTGGCTTGGAGCAAAGTGTGCACTAGATACTCTGAAGGTGGTTTAGGTATTAGATCAATCAAAAAATGAACAAGGTTGCTCTTCTGAAGTTAGCTTGGGATATGATGTCCTCCAATGATGAATGGGCTATCTTCTATAGGAGGAGATTTGGTTGCAATAAGGACACCCTAATAAGTACTTCTTGTCTTCCACTTGGTATGGAATCAAAGAAAATTGGAACCTTGCTTGAGAGAATTCCTTATGGTTAGTTGGTGAAGGTTCAAGAATTCAGTTCTAGAAGGATAACTAGCTAGGAGAGCCCTTGGTGGATTGTTTGGAAATTCCTATTGATATGTAGTCTGCTTTGTCTACTTTATGCTCTGATTTCATTCTTGAAAATAGATGGATAATTCCTTCCTTCATTTACAATCTCTTCCCTGAGGTTAGCAGAAGAATTGCTTCTACTGCTATATCTAACAAAATGGATAAGCTCATTTGGTCAAATTCTGATAATCATGTCCTTGATCTCAGAAATGCCTACATCAAAATTGACTCTAATCCCCTTGAGCCTTCCTGGTACAAGTTGATATGGGCCAATTTCATTCCTCCTTCACAATCTTTTCTTGTTTGGAGGCTTTTTCATAATAAGGTTTCTTCTGATGATATTGTGCAGAAGATAGGTTGCAGCCTGGTCTCAATGTGCTCTCTGTGTAGCTCTAGCATTGAAAGCTTTGACCACTTATTTCTCTCTTGCCCATTTGCTACTTATCTTTGGTGCTGGTTGAGTAGTCTTTATTCAATAAATTTAGATTTGTCTTCAATATCAACGATTGCCATGTCCTACATCAAGTAGGGAAATTCTCAATTGAAGGAGGCACTAACTACCTCGATCATTCACACCATAAACTCAATCTTGTTCTCTAGAAACCAACTAAGATTCAATGATAAAAAATTCTCTTTAGCTTAGGCTATATGCAGGATCAAATGGCAAACTGCTCTATCAAGCAAGGGATCTAAAGTTGTTTCCTCTTCTTCAATTAGGGATTTCTTGCTGCTCAAGTCTCTGAATATTCCTCCAAACATAAGAAACGCTCCTAATATAGTGGAAGTCTTGTGGAAAACTTCTTCCATGGGTTGGATGAAGGCCAACACAGATGGTGCGGGTCATGGTTTCTCGGGTCTAGAATGGGTGGTGGCATTTTTAGAGATAACATGGGTGATTTTATAGCCTGCTTCTCCTCCTACTTGTTGATTCAAAGCTCTCTATATGTTGAAATGCACTCTACCATTGCAGCAGTGGAGTTAGCTTATTACAAAGGTTGGACCTGTAATACCGTGAAAATTTCATATATTTTATTAATTATTTATTTTAAAAAAATTAATTTTATAAATTAATCGGTTATAAATTAGGCTAAATCGTAGTTGAGTATTAGTCTTGTTTTGTGAATTCCCATCTTGTGGTAAATTTTCGTAACTTTCTGTGACGAAAAGTTTTTGGACTGCTGTCATGCCCTAATTCGGCCCAAAAACGTGTTTTAAGTTCCATAGCTCGGAATCGAATTCTGATTGCGCCTTTGGCTTTGAAATATTATTTTGAGTCAGGATAGACATCATGTTTATCAAAAACACATTTCTAAATATTTTTCCACTCTGAATTCGGCATTTTGAAATTCTGACCGTAATCAGAAGATTTTAATATCCAACCAAGTATTAGCTGAAAATACTTGGGTATGGTCTCATCACGAATGTTTCGCCGAAAAAGTCACCTCATGTTCCCAAGTGAAACTTGCTGGGCAGGCAAGCAAAAACCCTTGGCTTGCCTTAAACTAACCTTAAACCCTTCATTTAACCTTTCACCATTTAATCTTGGAAACTCTTAGCTTGCCTCTCTAAAGCTAATTCATTGCACCTTAAAAGAACCATTTAACTTGGAGAACCCTTAGCATTTCATTTCATTTTTCTCTTCTTCATTCAGATTTTCTCAAGAACTCCAAGGTAAGTTCTTAGTTCTTTGTTCCTAATCTCTTAGAAATCTAGTCGTTCATTGTTTTCGATATTCGAGTATGATGTTTACGCGTATGTTACGAACATTTTCAACCGTCAAAAATTTCTAAAAAACCTTCCTATCTCTTGTTATACGCAAGAATGTGAAACACGAGTTTTCGTGAATCTAGAAATTGTTGTTTTGGAAACCATGAAATCTTGTTCTTCATGGGGCTGTTTTAGTGTTTTGAATATATGCATGTTATTTATGTTGATGAAAGATGATGATTTTGAAATCAAAGAAATATTTTAAATCAAAATGTCGTTTTGATCATGAAATCAATCCTTGTGAAAAAGTGTTGAAATGATCATGAACACGACAGGGATCGGGAACGAGACTTTCGAGGATAAAGGATGGTTGGGGATTATGAATCTTGGACCGGATGGATGAAATTCTCGGATGTCTTAGAATGGATTAAAATGATGTTTTTATCCTAGAGTTAGTAGGGAAGCGATTTAACTCGCGAATCATTGATTTGTGTTTTGTGTTAGTTTCGAGGCGTTCGAAGTCGGACAACCGATCCATTCACGGAAATGGAATCAACCATGCAACAACCCAAGGTGACAGAGAATACATCGTGACATAGTGGTGTCTGAATATGACACCCGGATCTCCCAACCATCTCAAAAGTTGGGAGTTATTTCAGTTTTATTAGAAGCTCGTACTTAACCAAATGATTTCGTATATGGATTAAGTACAATGTTTTCTTTAGGCTGAATGCCCCTAAGATAGTATAAAATATCAAGTCTCGTGGTTTTTATACATGAAGGAACACCACTCGAGAAACTAAAATGCATGGGATCAAAAACAGCGGAGAGTTTCGATCCGGTAGCCCAAAAGGGCGAGGAAAATGGTCCTGGTAAGTGGACCAGCCTCACCTGGGCGAGGGAGAAACAGAGTGGGGATGATGTGCCCAGTTCCCCATCGGGGAAGAGAGCTGCTATACTGACAACGCCCGATCTTCAGGCAGAAGCGAGTATCTGTGTAGGGTACTTATAATGTTCTGAATAAACCAGACTATTGTAGACATTTCAGTTAGGATTAAAATGTATTTCGCTTTGTCTTGGTATATGTTTTCAGTTATTTCAATAAAGGATCATTCCACGAATTAGGTTACTAAATGTGATGTCCTGAAAAGGAATTAAATGTAAACGAAGAGTTTTACATTATAAAAAAAATTACCCATTTTTGGGCAATATTGTTGGAGTAATTTTCAGGACGTTACAAGACCCCTCTTTGGTTAGAGTGTGACTCCACAATGGTAGTGGATATCTTCAAGGGGAATGTCTCAGTTCCTTGGAAGCTCCAAAACAGACGGCACCTTTGTAAAATTAAGATGGCCTCAATGAACCTAATTATATCGCATATCTTTAGAGAGGTTAACTCTTGTGCAGATAAGTTAGGTAACTTTGGGATTAGGACTAGGTCGAATCATTGGTGAAATGTCATGCCAGATTTCATCAAGAATGACTTCTAATGGAATAGGGATAACCTCCCTAATTATAGGTTTAAAAACTTGTAATGGTTAGCTCTTGTATCTTTACTCTCTACTTTAATATATTTGTGCAATAGCACTTCTGTTAAAAAAAACAAATTATATGGATTGATAGAGTAAATCTATTACCTATATAACAAAAAAATCTCCCTCACAAACATCTGTCATCACCTCCTAGAATTGCCACATGTCACATTCACAACAAAAGTTTTCTCACTCAAAGAATTCTACCACCTCCAATACACTCCACCACACCATAACATTTGTTATTATCTCTTGATACATCTTTTTATCTTTTATTCTTCTTCTTTCTTCCATATTTTTTCTCTCTCATTTTATTACTAATTAGAGAACCTCATCTCTCTTTCACTCATTCATTTCATTACTCTACTTTTCTTCAACCATTTTTCTCTCTTCTTGGTTTATATCATTCTTCCATTTCAAAATTTCTTATTTTAAAATGATTTTATGCATGTAGATCTATTCATTGATTTTTTTTTTCTTTGAAGATGTTGTATTAAAATATATTTTTGTTTATTTTGTAGATATGTTATTATTGTTGGATAACTAGAGGAGTGAGATGTCTCTAATGACAAGGGCATCGATGATAGTTCTATTTGATCTGGTATCTCTTATTGTTTGTTCACCCTTGAAGCATCATTGCAGGTTAGTTTTTCTATATCTCTTTGTTGTTTCTTTATTTGTTTATAGAATTTTCTATTCAAAATAATCATTATTGTAATGTTGAAAATGACATGAACAATGAAGAGATCGTAAATAGGAAGAAAAAAAGTAAATAATCTCTGACACTTTGGTATTTTCATCATTTATCCTTAATTTTCTTAAAAAAATTGTTAAAATGCCATATTACTACCTAATCTTGAGCAAGAGTAGCATAATGTTTTTTTATTTTTGTTTTACATTGTGGTTCTATCTATTTTGTTGTACAACATGAATTATGTTACCTATGTTATGATTCATTCTTTCATTCTTCATCACACAATCTTTCATTCTTCATTACGCAAATAGATAAATATAATGAAAACTCAGGTTATGATTCATCAAATT
>NC_032015.1:6441681-6443192 GCF_001865875.1 Lupinus angustifolius | reverse complement strand
ATAGGAATGTGGCTTCCTATTTGTTCTCTCACTTTCTTATTCATTCATTATATTTCATTCCATAATTTAATCTTACGTTTGTCACTTGTCGTCTTGTAGTAATATTGATAATAATTGGATTGATTATGAACTTAAATGCTATGATTATATTTAACTTAATATTTGAAATAATTTTGATAATAATTGTGTAACAATATATTGATATTAATGTAATATTTATGAGCAAAATTTGATTTCATTCATTGTAATTTAAATATGAATAAATGGACAATAAATTAATTTGATTCTAAGAAATTTGCAAGTGAGAATTAATGCATCATTGAAGATTCGGAACAAATAAAAAAATAATTAGGATCATTTTATGTTGAACAATAGGAATGTGGTTTTACATTCGTTCATTCCCTTTCTTATTCATTCATTGTGTTTCATTACATAATTTAATGATAATAATTCAATTGATTATGGACTTGAATGATATTATTATTTTTTAGTTAAAATGATTATATTTCAGTTAATATTTGAAATGATTTTGATAATAATTGTGTAACGATATTGAGCATTAATGTAGTATTCATGAGCAAAATTTGATTTCATTCATTATAATTTAAATGTGAATAAATGGATAATAACTCAATTTGATTCTAAAAAATTTATTAGTGAGGATTAATGCATCATTTAAAATTTGTAACAAAAATAATAATAATTATGATCATTTTGTATTCAACAATAGGAATGTGACTTTACATTTGTTCATTCCCTTCCTTATTCATTTACTGTGTTTTATCCCATAATTTAATCTTATGCTTTCCATTTGTCTTCTTATTGTAATAATAATAATAATTTGATATGATTATCTTTCAGTTAAAATTTGAAATAATTTTGTTAATAATTATGTAATGATACATGATTATTAAGGTAATATTAATTAGCAAAATTCGATTTCATTCATTGCAATTTAAATGTAAATAAATGCACGATAACTCAATTTGATTCTAAGAACGTTGCAAGTGATGATTAATATATGAGTTAAGATTTGGAACAAAGAAAAAATAATTGAGATCGTTTTGTATATTTTTCTCACTTAACTATGTAAATATGTCCACCTACATTTTTAACTATGCAAATGCACCGGTAACATGTGCACTCCTTTATTCTATAATTTAATTTTATATTTGTCATTTGTTATATTATAATTGATAATAATTTTAATTGATTAAAGACTTAAATGCTATGATTATATTTCAGTTAAAACTTAAAATAATTTTGATAATAATTGTGTAATGATAGGTCAACATTAATGTCATATTTATGAGCATAATCTGGTTTCATTGATTCTTCTTAATTCCTCTATCCTCATTCTTATCAGTTGCATCTCAAATTGCCGAAAGTCTCCCATCTCATTCATTCTTCTTAAACATAAGATTTAATATATATATATATATAGAGAGAGAGCTACGAACCATACATGATTGGTTATAATGCCAGATTTACTATTCTCACAATTTTTATAT
>NC_032015.1:6433178-6441581 GCF_001865875.1 Lupinus angustifolius | reverse complement strand
ATGAATGCACAAGTAACATATTTTTTATTAACCATATGAATGAATGCACGAATAATATGTGTGTTATTAACTATTAGAATGCACGAGTAACATGTGTGTTATTAACCATTAGATGTGTTTATTTTGTAGATTTGTTCTTAATTTATAGTTCAGTTCTCATTTTCATTAATTTTTTTGTTTATTTTTCATAGATTTATTTATTTTGTTGTTATACAAAAAGAAATAACAAACTAATTTATAGCAAACCCTCTTTGGGAATCCAAAATACATAAAATATTTAAATATAGACAATTGAATACACTTGATTTATTTTATTTTGTTTCTTACCTTTGTTATTAAAATTGCAGATATAACAATATTAGTTTATATATTTTGATACTTTGTAACAATAATTATGAAACTCATACTATGATAATAATAGTTTGTACTCAATTATATATTATCATGCCTTACTATATATTTGATCATTATGTTGCATAATTTGTCAATTTATTGACGATTAAAATATTATCATGTCTTACTATACGACAAAAGTTATGAAGACATTGTGTCGTTACATTAGAAACATGTCCAATGAAATTAATTCACAATTTTTGTGTTTCTATATATTTCGCTTTATTTTATCAAATTATTACACAATATTACTAATATACATTTAATAATATTCATATTTATGTGCTTCTAAATATTCGTCAAAATCAATGTCTCATGAGAATGCTCGAGTAATATGTGATTGTTTAACCATATGAATGCATAGGTAAGATGAATGTTCTTAACCATGTGAATACACAGGTAACATGTGTGTTTCTTAATCATTAGAATGTACATTTAACATGTATGTTCTTAATCACACGAATGCACGAGTAACATGTGTGCTCTTAACCTTATGAATGCACAAGTAACATATTTTTTATTAACCATATGAATGAATGCACGAATAATATGTGTGTTATTAACTATTAGAATGCACGAGTAACATGTGTGTTATTAACCATTAGAATGCACGGGTAATATGTGTTAATAACCAAACGAATACACGAATAACATATGTGTTATTAAACATACAAATACACGGATAACATGTTTGTTCTTAACTATGTGCCAAAAAATTATTGACCTGTGCAAATGCACGGGTAACTTACTAGTTTTGCTTAAAAAAAAGAGATGGCCACATGACAATGCTGTCATCTATTACCTATATAATAAATAAAAAACCCCCTCGTGACATGTGTCAATCTCTCAAGCCCTCATGACATGTGTCAACCTCTCATCAAAACTAAAGGTTTCTCATGACATGTGTCAATCTCTCAAGAACTCCCTCGTGACATTTGTCAATCTCTCAAGCCTTCATGACGTGTGATTTATTTCAAAATAATAATAATAATAATAATAATAATAAAATGAATATGATTACCTATGCAATATTAAAATATAATGTTACTATAACAATATTAAAATAATAATAATAATAATATGAATCATAACATATTGTTAATAATATTTATTTTTATACTAATCTTATTTTAGAATCAAATAATAATGAAATTATAAATTTATTGATGATTTTTTTGATTAATATGATACTACTAACTATATCATGTTATGTATGTGTAAAAAACAATGTTGAGAAAGTCGAGCAAGATGTTAAATCAGTAGATGACCCATATTAAGTTTATCCGATTTAAACAGTTAAACCATATGGTCTGACCATATGATTTTATATATAATTAATAATTTTTAGCAATATGAATGCACTGGTAACATATATGATTTTAACCATGCGAATGCACGAGCAACGTACATATTCTTAATCATAAATGCATATGTAATATGTGTTCTTAATCATGCGGCAAAAAATATCATCCCTTGCAAATGCACGGGTAACTTGTTAGTATTTTAGGAATTATTTAAAAAATTTGAAACCTTGAAATTTTCTTACCTAGTTATACCTCATGTTTATGTTATTTATTGATTGCAGTTGGTTTTAATTAGTTAGTTATTGATTGTAATAATGATTATTAATTGTTGATTTCTTATATTGATTCTGATTCATTTCAATGCATCTATGGTTTTATTAACACCGGGAGAATAAATATTGTCAACTATATTTATTCAATGGCCTACTAAAAATATATTTCTTATGCATATTGCTCCTCTCTCTCTATATAAATATAAATGAGAGGATTTTTTTATCCGAGCCCTTTACTTTTTGGAGGTTATCTTAAATAAAATTATTCTCAAATATCACTTTATCTCACGTTTAATCATTTCAAATTCCTGACACGTTGATATATATGCATGGCAGTCATCCTGAAACTTTTGTCTAGAAAAATATAAAACTGAAATTTCTTATTTGAAAAATGCATTTCCAAAAACGAGTCCTTAATTGTAATATATATTAACAGTTAATTATTGAAAAAGTGATTGTAAACTAAGGTGAAATATTTGCGACTAAAAATTGTATTTTGACTTCTGACTTTGCATTTGGTAAGTTTGATTCTTATATGGATTTGTTTTCTTTTTTCTTCATTATGCTTCTTTTTTAGATGAATTAAACCGAGTAATAATTTTTAACAAGTAAACTCTCTGCTCTTCTTCATTAAGAAAATTATACTATTTTCTCTGGTAACTTTTTTAATGAATTTTATGGCGTTATTATTGTAACAATATTTGAAACCATTACGTCTTTTGAATAAATGTATTTTTGATTTTTTGGATTAAAGTAGTAAAATATCCTATAATCAATTTTCTCTTAAAATTATTTGATTTACATGTATCCTTCAATGATTGGAATAATCTTGCTCAAATCAGATAGAAATATTTAATCAGAGATGATTGTTCCTCATCAATAATGAAGGGAGATATATACTTATATAGTGAGTATAGAAAAAATATTTTTTATATAAACCACATATCACCTTTCTTTGGGATTAATACTTTTGATTTCCCTTACCAAAAAAATTATCTTCGATTTACCTACCAAATTTATTTAGATTTGTTTCTTTGGTAGATAAAAAAAAAAAGAAATATTTCCTTAACAAAATTCTACCAAATTTGTTTTAGTAGAATAGAATATTTCCTTAACAAAAATCTCCTTCAAAAAAAAAGAAATACCTCCTTTTATCACTATGCATCCCCATTGTATAATAATCTCTATATAAATCACCTTACCTAATAATATTATTGTATAATAATAGCTATAGACAGAGGGGGATAAGTGTTACTTGATTCACCACATTAATATTTTCACTTGAGATGGGTACAAATATGTTAATTATCATATTCCTCTACCTATATCTGGCGACAAACAACTACTACATAGTTGACGCTAGGATCACAAGTATATCGCAAGATCAAGAAGACTTGGATTTAGAGAGACAGTTGAAACTCATCAACAAGCCTCCACGTAAGACTATTCAGGTATTAGTATTCTTATACGCAAATGTTGAAACTCTTCCTAAATTTAAATTGATTAATTGTGTTTTGTATCATTCTCAATCATTTTTATAATTTCTACAGGCAAATGGTTACATTGTTGATTGTATTGATATTAATAAGCAACCGGCTTTCGATAATCCTTTACTCAAGAATCATAAGATCCAGGTATACAAACTGCAAATGACTTGTGAACTCCTTTAGCATCTAAGCTTAATTTTTCAGACTATATACTTATTGGCTTTACAAATTTTTTAGACTTTTTTGGACTACTAAGAGTATCTCCTCACCTTTTTGGGTAAAGAACAAAGTACTTTTGGGTATGTGGCTGTCCCTTCCCAACGAGTGTCGCTCATAGGAGTTGAAGGGACGTGTACCCAGAAGGAACGGTTACTAATTCTTTATCCAAAAGAGTGAGGGTATACTCTTAATCATCCTATGATCTAGTGCGGTCTTACACCACTAAATCAACATCTTGTTGGGTTTTAAAAACTATATATGAGTTACTCAAACTATCTTTTTATATATAAAAATTGGATTATTTTACAGCTTAAACCTAGCTTTGAAGTGACGAGCATTGAATCAACTAGATTATCAAGTATTGGAATTGAAGAGGACTTGTGTCCAGCAGGAACTGTTCCTATTCGAAGGACAACAAAAGATGATCTAATCCGTGCAAAACAATTACCAGATAAAAATATCAGTATATTAAATAATGATATTCCTGGGAGACATGTGAGATTCAACTTCTTCGTCTTTGATCGACAATAAATTTTTTTTGCATTAATATTTGAAATAATCAATAAAGAATGATCATGATATGTTTGTGCACTAAAATTTGAAGTAAATTGACTTATAAATTTATCTTTTTTTTACAGTATGCAGGCTTGAAACTGAATAAAGATGGTAGTCATTATTTTGCAATTAGTGGAATAATTGATACTTATAACCTACCTGTTCAAAACCCGGACCAAATAACTAGTGCTTATATATATTTATCAAATGGAGGATCAGAGAATGATAAGAATGTTATCATGACTGGATGGGAGGTTTTTCTTTTTCATTCATTTCCCTTATTTTTTACGTTTAATACACGTCAACATATTGATTAGAAATATATTGATTTTATTAACATTAATTAGGTCTATTGGCTGGTATTAACCCCACATTAATACTTTACCAATGTTCTATTTAACGATTAAAAAATTGATACATGCATTCTCCTAAAATGTTAAAATATTATAATAATGTCTTCAATGATTTGATAAAAAGGGACACTGTCTAACGTGTTTAAGGATTTTATAAACTAATTTTCAAGAATTTAAGAAATGAAACAGTAGGTATACATGTAATTGTCATGTTTCTCTATGTTTTTTAAACCTCTTACATATCATTATATGAATCTCATTCAAAAAAATAATTTAAACATATAAGCTTTCTCGCCTTATTTCTCTTTCTTAATGTTTCTTAAGGTACATCCGCGTGTATTTGGAGATGGTCAAACTTATTTTTTCACTAGATGGGTAAGATAACATCAACTCATTTAAATATATATACATATATATACTTACAATCTCAATTTTTGATATCAAATTTAGTTATTTTATCTATGAATGCAGGCAGATAAGTCACAAAATAAAGGATGCACCAACTTGATATGTCCAGGCTTCGTACAGGTTGACAAAAGCTTTCCTCTTGGCACACCAGTGGGTCCTGCATCTACTTATAATGGAAAACAGCTTGAAATGTCGGTCGGAATTTCCCATGTAAAAACATTATGATATATTTAATTTCCTTGTTATGTACATACATTAACATAATTTATTTTCCTATAAATGAGTGATAACCAATAATATTTAATTCATTTGTTGCTTTTGCATTTTCAGGATCCAGAAACAAAAAATTGGTGGGTGATGCTTCAAAATAAAAGCCTTGGATATTACCCTGAAGTTTTGTTTTCTAACTTAGCCTTTGCAAATTTGGGTGGTTGGACTGGAATGACATCAACCCCTACAGGCATTCCTAGTCCTCCAATGGGATCTGGACACTTACCAGATAACAATCTCTTACGGTCATGCTATATTAGACAAATGCACTTCCAAATTGACACTAGTAAAAATCTTGGCCCCATAAAAGATGTATATGCGGTACCTTTTAAAGACAGTAGTTGTTACGGTGTTCAATATGAGGGATGGAATGACGAAATCCAAGGATTTGCTATGTTGTTTGGGGGACCTGGTGGAAACTGTGGTGAATAATGTTTTATCTTGATATTTTAAAACTAAATAAAACAATAATTATTTACATTTGTGTTTTTTAAACTTAACCTCATATCTATATTATATCCTTTGGGTTTGCAATTCTATATGTCATTCCTAATTTAACCCAAGGATGTGTAGTATCTAGCAATCATAATATCAAAAATATGATAATGTTAGCTTTTTGTCTAATAATTATATTGAAAATGTTAGCTTCATCATATTGATGGTCTATCCATGGCAGATTTTAAATTTGTTTCACCAAATCGATGGTTCATTCTTAGCATATTGTCATACTACTTCAACAAATCATTAATTATCTTTATCCAAAATTTGAACATCAGGTTGCATGCAATTTGAAAAAAAAGAAGTAAAGATAGATAATCGTGAAATCTAATTTTGTCTAAGTGAACAAACTTAACAAAAATTATTTTTGAAATAAATGTTTTTTATAATATAAAAATAAAGTACATAATAAAAAAAGTAATATGATACTAAATTTTAATCAGATTTAGTTCAAAAATAATAATAAAGGAGATATTTTGTTTGAAAAAAACAATGTGACTGAGTAGATAATATCAAATTTCTTACTCGTATAAAAAGAAGATTTGGATGACTTTAGTAGTCTGATACAAACTCAAAATTATTCTACTTTGTAAATTTTGATTATTTCTACAAATAAATATTTGTTTTAAGTTGGAGAAAGAATATGTGTTTTCCTTAATTGTATGAAAAATATTAAGATGATTGATTTGTTTTTTCTAAATATTCATGTGTCAATTCTTATTACAATTTAGAAGAATACATCTTTATTTCTCATTATCAAAGCCTTGAACCAAAGCTGAATTTATACAAAGGGGAAGTAACTAACTTAACTGTAAAAACAGAAAAGAAGCTAAAAGAGGAAACTAACCTAATAACAAACAAAACAGAAAACTATTTTAGGAAAAATTACAAAACCAGGCTAAAGAGGAAATAATATCACAATAGCCCCCTTCAAGCTGGAGAATAAATGTCAATGATACCCAGCTTGGAAAGTAAGTAATGAAATGGTTGAGGATCTAAAGGTTTGGTGAAAATGTCAGCATATTGTTCAGAGGATTGAATAGGTAGAAGATGGAAGAGTTTGTTTTGTAATCTCTCTCTCACAACATGGCAATCAATCTCAATGTGCTTGGTTCTCTCATGAAAAACATTGTTGGAAGCAATATGGCAAGCAGAGGAGTTGTCACAGTAAAGGAGAGAAGGAGTGGTTAAGGAAATAGGAATATATTGAATAAGATGAGTTAACCATTGTATCTCACATGAGGTAGCAGCCAATGCTCTATATTCTGCTTCAGAGGAGGAGCGAGCTACTGTTTGTTGCTTTTTAGATTTCCATGATATAAGAGCATTGCCAAGAAAAACACAATAGCCAGAAATAGATTTCCTGGTGTCCATGCACGCCCCCCAATCTGAATCTGAGAAGGCTTTAAATTGTAGAGAAGAGGAAGAAGGATAAAATAGACCTTGACCAGGAGCAGATTTTAAGTATCGAAGAACTCTAGTTAGAGCTCTGTAATGAGTGAAGGTTGGTGAAGCCATGAATTGGCTTAATTGTTGGATGGCAAAGCTTAAGTCTGGTCTGGTGTTGGTGAGGTAAAGTAGTCTTCCTACAAGTCTCCTGTATAGAGCTGGATCAGGAAAGGGAGAACCATCTTGTTGATGAAGTTTGGTAGTTCTAACCATTGGGGTAGGAAGAGGCTTAGAGGAAAGAAAACCTGTGTCATGTAGCAGGTCCAGAGCATACTTTCTTTGTGAAAGGGTGATGCCTTTAGCAGATCTGGAAATTTCGAGTCCCAGGAAATATTTGAGGGGCCCTAAATCTTTGATTTTGAACAAGGCATGAAGGTGAGTCTTGACAGAGTTGATTTCAGTGTGATCTGTACCAGCTAGGATCAAGTCATCAACATAAATGAGAAGTAAAGTAAATTTGAAATTAACAGATTTAACAAAAAGAGAATGATCATGTTGAGATTGAGTATAGCCAAGAGAAAATAAAGTGGAAGATAATTTGGAATACCATTGCCTACTGGCTTGCTTCAAACCATAAATGGATTTGTGAAGCTTACAAACCTGATTTGGTTGAGAACTAATGACTCCAGGGGGAATTAGCATGTATACCTCTTCATCAAGGTCTCCATGAAGGAAAGCATTATTGATGTCAAGCTGTTGGAGAGTCCAATTTTGAGCAGAGGCAAGAGCAAGAATTAACCTGACAGTGGTTAGTTTGATAACAGGAGCAAAGGTGTCAAAAAAATCTATGCCCTCAGTTTGAGTGTACCCTTTGGCCACCAAACGAGCCTTATACCTTTCAATGGTTCCATCAGAGTGGAATTTGATTTTGTAAACCCACTTAGTCCCTATAGGAACTTTATCAGGGGGAAGGTCAACAATAGACCAAGTATTATTGAGTTCAAGAGCATTAAGCTCATGTTGCATAGCTTCAATCCAATGAGGAGACATGATGGCTTGTTTGTATGTCTTTGGTTCGGTTGTGGTGGTGATGGAAATGGTATGATGGAAGGCCTTAGGAGATAGGGAATGATAGGAGAGGACAGTGTTTAAAGGGTATTTGATTCTTGGTGTGGAAGGAAGAGTGCTATGACTGAGAATGCTATGGTGGAAATCTTGTAGGTATGAAGGAGGGTGTCTAATCCTAGCAGATCTT
>NC_032015.1:6432817-6433078 GCF_001865875.1 Lupinus angustifolius | reverse complement strand
TTATCCTCATCCTCATCCTCTTCCACATTCTCATCCACATTCACATCCTCATTCTCGTCGTCATCCTCATTCTCGTCCTCATCCTCATCCTAACCTCGTCCTCATCCTCATCCTCGTCCTCAACCTCATCCTCATCCTCATCCTCCTCCTCATCTTATCCTCATCCTCATCCACAATCTCATCCTCATCCAATCCCCATCTTTATTCTCTTCCTCATCCTCATCCTCATCCTATCCTCATCCTCATTCTCGTCCTCATCCT
>NC_032015.1:6431096-6432717 GCF_001865875.1 Lupinus angustifolius | reverse complement strand
AATCTTTGATTTTGAACAAGGCATGAAGGTGAGTCTTGACAGAGTGGATTTCAGTGTGATCTGTACCAGCTAGGATCAAGTCATCAACATAAATGAGAAGTAAAGTGAATTTGGAATTAACAGATTTAACAAAAAGAGAATGATCATGTTGAGATTGAGTATAGCCAAGAGAAAATAAAGTGGAAGATAATTTGGAATACCATTGCCTACTGGCTTGCTTCAAACCATAAATGGATTTGTGAAGCTTACAAACCTGATTTGGTTGAGAACTAATGACTCCAGGGGGAATTAGCATGTATACCTCTTCATCAAGGTCTCCATGAAGGAAAGCATTATTGATGTCAAGCTGTTGGAGAGTCCAATTTTGAGCAGAGGCAAGAGCAAGAATTAACCTGACAGTGGTTAGTTTGATAACAGGAGCAAAGGTGTCAAAAAAATCTATGCCCTCAGTTTGAGTGTACCCTTTGGCCACCAAACGAGCCTTATACCTTTCAATGGTTCCATCAGAGTGGAATTTGATTTTGTAAACCGACTTAGTCCCTATAGGAACTTTATCAGGGGGAAGGTCAACAATAGACCAAGTGTTATTGAGTTCAAGAGCATTAAGCTCATGTTGCATAGCTTCAATCCAATGAGGAGACATGATGGCTTGTTTGTATGTCTTTGGTTCGGTTGTGGTGGTGATGGAAAGGGTATGATGAAAAGCCTTAGGGGATAGGGAATGATAGGAGAGGACAGTGTTTAAAGGGTATTTGAGTCTTGGTGTGGAAGGAAGAGTGCTATGACTGAGAATGCTATGATGGAAATCTTGCAGGTAGGAAGGAGGGTGTCTAATCCTAGCAGATCTTCGAGGCTCAAGGATAGGGTCATTGGTGGATGAGGTGTTATGGTTATGGGGAGGTTCACTACTGTCTGGTATAGGTTCAGAGTGGGAAGGACAGGTTGGTGGTAAGGCAATTGGATCATCATAAAAGAGAAAGTCAAGACTTGTCTCAGTAGGGGTTATAGGGTCAGGTTGAGTGTATGCAGGGGAAGCATTGGCATATGGGAAAACCTGCTCATGGAAAGTGACATGCCTAGATAAAAAGGTTGTCCTTGTACGAATATCAAGGAGTAAGTATCCTTTGGTCCCAGCTTGGTATCCTAGAAATATGCATCTTTTGGCTCTAGGATCAAGTTTTGTCCTGTGGTTGCTAAGAGTGCAAGCAAAACAAAGGCTGCCAAAGACCTTTAATGCATGGAGGTCAGGCTCTGTATTGTATAACAAGTTAAAAGGGGATTTGTTTTGCAGAACATAGCTAGGCAACCTATTAATAAGAAAAGTGGCATGTTTAACAGCATAAGACCAAAAAGTGATAGGTAAATGAGACTGAAATAAAATTGATCTAGTTATATTTAACAAGTGCCTATGTTTTCTTTCAACAATAGAATTTTGCTGAGGGGTTTCAACACAACTAGTTTGGTGCAAGATTCCTAAATCTTGATAAAGGGAAGGAGTATTGAATTCTGCCCCATTATCAGTCCTAAGGACTTTGATGATCTTGTTGAATTGAGTGTGCACAAATTTAATGAAGCTATGAACAAGATGCCTAGTTTCAGCCTTGGATTGCATTAGAAAAAG
>NC_032015.1:6428032-6430996 GCF_001865875.1 Lupinus angustifolius | reverse complement strand
GATAGGAGAGGACAGTGTTTAAAGGGTATTTGAGTCTTGGTGTGGAAGGAAGAGTGCTATGACTGAGAATGCTATGATGGAAATCTTGCAGGTAGGAAGGAGGGTGTCTAATCCTAGCAGATCTTCGAGGCTCAAGGATAGGGTCATTGGTGGATGAGGTGTTATGGTTATGAGGAGGTTCACTATTGTCTGGTATAGGTTCAGAGTGGGAAGGACAAGTTGGTGGTAAGGCAATTGGATCATCATAAAAGAGAAAGTCAAGACTTGTCTCAGTAGGGGTTATAGGGTCAGGTTGAGTGTATGCAGGGGAAGCATTGGCATATGGGAAAACCTGCTCATGGAAAGTGACATGCCTAGATAAAAAGGTTGTCCTTGTACGAATATCAAGGAGTAAGTATCCTTTGGTCCCAGCTTGGTATCCTAGAAATATGCATCTTTTGGCTCTAGGATCAAGTTTTGTCCTGTGGTTGCTAAGAGTGCAAGCAAAACAAAGGCTGCCAAAGACCTTTAATGCATGGAGGTCAGGCTCTGTATTGTATAACAAGTTAAAAGGGGATTTGTTTTGCAGAACATAGCTAGGCAACCTATTAATAAGAAAAGTGGCATGTTTAACAGCATAAGACCAAAAAGTGATAGGTAAATGAGACTGAAATAAAATTGATCTAGTTATATTTAACAAGTGCCTATGCTTTCTTTCAACAATAGAATTTTGCTGAGGGGTTTCAACACAACTAGTTTGGTGCAAGATTCCTAAATCTTGATAAAGGGAAGGAGTATTGAATTCTGCCCCATTATCAGTCCTAAGGACTTTGATGATCTTGTTGAATTGAGTGTGCACAAATTTAATGAAGCTATGAACAAGATGCCTAGTTTCAGCCTTGGATTGCATTAGAAAAAGCCATGTATGTCTACTAAAATCATCAATAACAGTCAAGAAATATTTATGGCCATGTATGGATGGAACACCCAAAGGTCCCCATATGTCCATATGGACAAGATCAAAGGGGGACTCAGCATGATGAGTACTCTTTGAGAAGGGGAGTTTTGCCATTTTTGCCATATAACAGAAATCACATATGAAAGATGAATCATATTTAACCAAAGGGAATTGTTTAGAAATAGTATGTAAAACATTGTTAGATGGGTGACCAAGTCTGGAATGCCATAAGTCAAAGTTGGCACTTTTACTGTTAGTGACATTCACAGTATTGATATTGCACAAGGCTTGTTTAGATGACTTAGATGTTGTATGGAGAGTATATAAACCATGCAATGCTTCAACATGTCCAATCATCTTCATGGTAATCATATCCTGAATAAGGCAATGGGAACTATCAAAGATCAATCTGCAATTTAATGATTTTGTAAGCTTATGTATGGAAATTAAGTTGTATTGGAAATCAGGTAAAAACAGAACATTATGCAGGGTAAGTTGAGTAGATAATGTAACTGTGCCTGATTGTTTAGCAATGAGAGATGAACCATTAGGGAGTTTAATTCTTACATGCTTAATAAGTCTTAATATGTCAAAATTGCAGATGAAAGGACTTACATGATCAGTAGCTCTACTATCTAAAATCCAAGATGAGGTATTACCTGAGACATGGTTGATATCATCAATTGGATAATATCAAATTTCTTACTCGTATAAAAAGAAGATTTGGATGACTTTAGTAGTCTGATACAAACTCAAAATTATTCTACTTTGTAAATTTTGATTATTTCTACAAATAAATATTTGTTTTAAGTTGGAGAAAGAATATGTGTTTTCCTTAATTGTATGAAAAATATTAAGATGATTGATTTGTTTTTTCTAAATATTCATGTGTCAATTCTTATTACAATTTAGAAGAATACATCTTTATTTCTCATTATCAAAGCCTTGAACCAAAGCTGAATTTATACAAAGGGGAAGTAACTAACTTAACTGTAAAAACAGAAAAGAAGCTAAAAGAGGAAACTAACCTAATAACAAACAAAACAGAAAACTATTTTAGGAAAAATTACAAAACCAGGCTAAAGAGGAAATAATATCACAATAGCCCCCTTCAAGCTGGAGAATAAATGTCAATGATACCCAGCTTGGAAAGTAAGTAATGAAATGGTTGAGGATCTAAAGGTTTGGTGAAAATGTCAGCATATTGTTCAGAGGATTGAATAGGTAGAAGATGGAAGAGTTTGTTTTGTAATCTCTCTCTCACAACATGGCAATCAATCTCAATGTGCTTGGTTCTCTCATGAAAAACATTGTTGGAAGCAATATGGCAAGCAGAGGAGTTGTCACAGTAAAGGAGAGAAGGAGTGGTTAAGGAAATAGGAATATATTGAATAAGATGAGTTAACCATTGTATCTCACATGAGGTAGCAGCCAATGCTCTATATTCTGCTTCAGAGGAGGAGCGAGCTACTGTTTGTTGCTTTTTAGATTTCCATGATATAAGAGCATTGCCAAGAAAAACACAATAGCCAGAAATAGATTTTCTGGTGTCCATGCACGCCCCCCAATCTGAATCTGAGAAGGCTTTAAATTGTAGAGAAGAGGAAGAAGGATAAAATAGACCTTGACCAGGAGCAGATTTTAAGTATCGAAGAACTCTAGTTAGAGCTCTGTAATGAGTGAAGGTTGGTGAAGCCATGAATTGGCTTAATTGTTGGATGGCAAAGCTTAAGTCTGGTCTGGTGTTGGTGAGGTAAAGTAGTCTTCCTACAAGTCTCCTGTATAGAGCTGGATCAGGAAAGGGAGAACCATCTTGTTGATGAAGTTTGGTAGTTCTAACCATTGGGGTAGGAAGAGGCTTAGAGGAAAGAAAACCTGTGTCATGTAGCAGGTCCAGAGCATATTTTCTTTGTGAAAGAGTGATGCCTTTTGCAGATCTGGAAATTTCTAGACCCAGAAAATATTTGAGAGGCCCTAAATCTTTGATTTTGAACAAGGCATGAAGGTGAGTCTTGACAGAGTGGATT
>NC_032015.1:6419431-6427932 GCF_001865875.1 Lupinus angustifolius | reverse complement strand
TTGAAATTAACAGATTTAACAAAAAGAGAATGATCATGTTGAGATTGAGTATAGCCAAGAGAAAATAAAGTGGAAGATAATTTGGAATACCATTGCCTACTGGCTTGCTTCAAACCATAAATGGATTTGTGAAGCTTACAAACCTGATTTGGTTAAGAACTAATGACTCCAGGGGGAATTAGCATGTATACCTCTTCATCAAGATCTCCATGAAGGAAAGCATTATTGATGTCAAGCTGTTGGAGAGTCCAATTTTGAGCAGAGGCAAGAGCAAGAATTAACCTGACAGTGGTTAGTTTGATAACAGGAGCAAAGGTGTCAAAAAAATCTATGCCCTCAGTTTGAGTGTACCCTTTGGCCACCAAACGAGCCTTATACCTTTCAATGGTTCCATCAGAGTGGAATTTGATTTTGTAAACCCACTTAGTCCCTATAGGAACTTTATCAGGGGGAAGGTCAACAATAGACCAAGTATTATTGAGTTCAAGAGCATTAAGCTCATGTTGCATAGCTTCAATCCAATGAGGAGACATGATGGCTTGTTTGTATGTCTTTGGTTCGGTTGTGGTGGTGATGGAAAGGGTATGATGAAAAGCCTTAGGGGATAGGGAATGATAGGAGAGGACAGTGTTTAAAGGGTATTTGAGTCTTGGTGTGGAAGGAAGAGTGCTATGACTGAGAATGCTATGATGGAAATCTTGCAGGTAGGAAGGAGGGTGTCTAATCCTAGCAGATCTTCGAGGCTCAAGGATAGGGTCATTGGTGGATGAGGTGTTATGGTTATGGGGAGGTTCACTACTGTCTGGTATAGGTTCAGAGTGGGAAGGACAGGTTGGTGGTAAGGCAATTGGATCATCATAAAAGAGAAAGTCAAGACTTGTCTCAGTAGGGGTTATAGGGTCAGGTTGAGTGTATGCAGGGGAAGCATTGGCATATGGGAAAACCTGCTCATGGAAAGTGACATGCCTAGATAAAAAGGTTGTCCTTGTACGAATATCAAGGAGTAAGTATCCTTTGGTCCCAGCTTGGTATCCTAGAAATATGCATCTTTTGGCTCTAGGATCAAGTTTTGTCCTGTGGTTGCTAAGAGTGCAAGCAAAACAAAGGCTGCCAAAGACCTTTAATGCATGGAGGTCAGGCTCTGTATTGTATAACAAGTTAAAAGGAGATTTGTTTTGCAGAACATAGCTAGGCAACCTATTAATAAGAAAAGTTGCATGTTTAACAGCATAAGACCAAAAAGTGATAGGTAAATGAGACTGAAATAAAATTGATCTAGTTATATTTAACAAGTGCCTATGCTTTCTTTCAACAATAGAATTTTGCTGAGGGGTTTCAACACAACTAGTTTGGTGCAAGATTCCTAAATCTTGATAAAGGGAAGGAGTATTGAATTCTGCCCCATTATCAGTCCTAAGGACTTTGATGATCTTGTTGAATTGAGTGTGCACAAATTTAATGAAGCTATGAACAAGATGCCTAGTTTCAGCCTTGGATTGCATTAGAAAAAGCCATGTATGTCTACTAAAATCATCAATAACAGTCAAGAAATATTTATGGCCATGTATGGATGGAACACCCAAAGGTCCCCATATGTCCATATGGACAAGATCAAAGGGGGACTCAGCATGATGAGTACTCTTTGAGAAGGGGAGTTTTGCCATTTTTGCCATATAACAGAAATCACATATGAAAGATGAATCATATTTAACCAAAGGGAATTGTTTGGAAATAGTATGTAAAACATTGTTAGATGGATGACCAAGTCTGGAATGCCATAAATCAAAGTTGGCACTTTTACTGTTAGTGACATTCACAGTATTGATATTGCACAAGGCTTGTTTAGATGACTTAGATGTTGTATGGAGAGTATATAAACCATGCAATGCTTCAACATGTCCAATCATCTTCATGGTAATCATATCCTGAATAAGGCAATGGGAACTATCAAAGATCAATCTGCAATTTAATGATTTTGTAAGCTTATGTATGGAAATTAAGTTGTATTGGAAATCAGGTAAAAACAGAACATTATGCAGGGTAAGTTGAGTAGATAATGTAACTGTGCCTGATTGTTTAGCAATGAGAGATGAACCATTAGGGAGTTTAATTCTTACATGCTTAATAAGTCTTAATATGTCAAAATTGCAGATGAAAGGACTTACATGATCAGTAGCTCTACTATCTAAAATCCAAGATGAGGTATTACCTGAGACATGGTTGATATCATCAATTGGATAATATCAAATTTCTTACTCGTATAAAAAGAAGATTTGGATGACTTTAGTAGTCTGATACAAACTCAAAATTATTCTACTTTGTAAATTTTGATTATTTCTACAAATAAATATTTGTTTTAAGTTGGAGAAAGAATATGTGTTTTCCTTAATTGTATGAAAAATATTAAGATGATTGATTTGTTTTTTCTAAATATTCATGTGTCAATTCTTATTACAATTTAGAAGAATACATCTTTATTTCTCATTATCAAAGCCTTGAACCAAAGCTGAATTTATACAAAGGGGAAGTAACTAACTTAACTGTAAAAACAGAAAAGAAGCTAAAAGAGGAAACTAACCTAATAACAAACAAAACAGAAAACTATTTTAGGAAAAATTACAAAACCAGGCTAAAGAGGAAATAATATCACAATAATTCTCACCATAAGTGAGGAATTGATCACATATAGAAAACGCACAATAACTACCAAGAATTCATGTGAAACACACGAGAGAAAAACTAAAAAAACTTTCTTAAAATAAATGAAATTAAGATCAAACATCAATACCTTTTCTAAAAATAAAACAAACACAATCAACAAATCAATACTCCTAGAGATACATAGGAGCAAGATCCTATTTAGGTAGATACAATAAAAAATAAAAATATTTTTTCTCTTTTTAATATATAAAATAATCAAACAACTTTTGGGGTATAAATTAGTTCATGTAATTATTAAGTATAGTATCTAGTATGAGCACATAGAATGCTAATAACTTCTATGATCTATAACCAACTTATGGGCTCAGATTTTAATTTAAAAACTAGTGCAATCCAAAAGTGAGAAAAAATAAGGTTTTATATATTTTGACCGCAAAAATATTATGATGACTCCAAAAATCATTGTGTAATCGCTGCCGAAAATCGGGGCAGAACATATACTTAGTACATCAAGTATGTGAATGATGCAACAAGTTATGTTATAGTTAGTGCCAAAATTAGAAGCAGATCAGTTTCTTGTCCTTCAGCTTATGGAGGTTGGAGAAGTAGTGATCTTATTGTTGGAATGAGGATGATTTTAAGTTATTTTTTAATAATAAAAATTTAAAATTATAAAAAGCTAATTTCTCTTTATATTCCAGTAATTACTCTTGGGTATTGGGTGCTAAGTGCTAATTTTTTTAAGTGAGTTAATATATTTCTCTCCTCTGAAGAATATATTCCAGTAGTTGTCCTCTAAATATTTTATTTTGTAATAGTCGAAGATGTGCATACATACTTTTTGTTTTTAATTCTTATTCTTATGATGATGAGAATAAAAAAAAAAATTTCTAATTTAAAATATGCGGTAATTCAATTCAGAAGCCAAATTCAAGTTGTCCTTAATGTAAAACATTTCAGGAAAGGTGTGCAGTGTCCAAAGGTAAGATTTTTTTATGCTTAAACTTATATTACAATTTTAATCCTATAGTTTTTTCTTACTTCTTAAATAAATTTATTTCATAAAAAAATTAGTATCAATTATCTCACTCATTAACAGTTGAAAATAATTCTACTACCAACTTTTTTTATAATGACAATTTAATCAATCTTTCTCTTGTACAAATGTCAATTTAAAGTCTATTAAATATTATCTTTTTTGAAATGGATTAAATATAATATTGGAAAAGAAAAACAATAACACAGACCAATTATTAGTTTAAACTAGCAAGTTACCCATGCATTTGCACGGGCCGTATTTTTTGCCACATGGTTAAAAATGTACATATTACATGTGCATTCACATTATTAAGAACATAGATGTTATCCGTGTATTCATATTATTAAGAACAAACATGTGACTCGTACATTTTAATAGTTTTTTTTTTTTTAAACAAAGGTGCAACTACACCCCAAATATATTAGAAAAGACCAAGGGAGAACAAATTACATATTGTTAAACCTATAGCTAGGGAGGCCTAGTCTATTTCTATTGTACTCCTCCTTTATAAAAGTAGGAGAATTGTTCCAAGAAGAAGTATGTCTAGAATGAATTGCATAATTGGCTAACTTATCGGCACAAGAATTTCCCTCTCTAAATATGAGTGAAATATGAAAATTCATTGATAACAACTTGGATTTACATTGTTCCCATGCATTGCTAATCTTCCAAGGGGGTTGAGATTTGTGGTTAAAAATTTCCACCACTGTTGTTGAGTCACATTCAAGCCACAAATTGTTACAACTCTTCTTAAAAGCCCAATTCACAGCGTGTATGGCAGCAAAAACTTCAGCATAAAGAGCAATTTGATAATCAATAAACTGAGCAAAATAGGCTATGCACTCTGCAGGATTATTTCTGAAAATTCTACCTGCACCAGCCAACCCGGGGTAACCTCTAGCAGTGTCGTCTGTGTTAGCTTTTATCCACCCCTGCATAGGCCTCTCCCAGACAACTTCCACAACTCTCGGAGCCTTGCTTAGCCTTAAAGGGGTTTGAAATTTTCTGAGAAGCATTAGTTCAGCAACATTACAAGAGATGGACTGAGACTTAGAACAAATGCCAGAGAGAGAAGTTTCTCTCTTAATCTTAGAGATAGCCTGAGTAATTGAGATGGTGTAATCATTGAATCCCTTTTGGTTTCTGCAAAACCAAATAGTGGCAATGGTGTGCACCACATAGGCAATGTAGATGTCCTTGGATTGGTTTGAGAATTGCTTACTACAATTCATACTCCTGTAGCCTAGAGACAGGTTTGTTGTGGTTATTGAGAAGGTGAATTGGAACCAATCCCAAATAGTCATAGCAAACTTTACTGGAAGAAGAGGTGAGCAGAGTCTTCCTGAAAAACATTGCATAAACTGCACTTTGAGGACATGACCATACCTCTCATTTTGAGGTTCTTATCTGTCGGCAACTTCCCCAACATTAGCCTCCATGTGATGAATGATTTTGAAGGAGGAATAATCAGAGACCAGATTAGACTGCACCAGTCCATAGGATGGTTCTTGATTTTAACATGATCGTAAGCTATTTTGGAAGTGAGGTCACCCTCATAGGAATTCTTCCAGAAAAATCTGTCCAAGTCATTGTGCCTAGAAATTTGAATGATGTTTGATGCAACATTAGGAAATCCTCTTATCAAAGGTCCTGGAATTAACTATTTTGAGTCAAGGACAAAATCAGCCACCTTATTCTGCAGCTTTGAGTGCCAAATCAGAGGAATTTGTAAGTAATCAACCATAGCTATCCCAAGCCAATTATCTGTCCAGTAATTAATCCTTGTGCCATCCCCCACCAGCCAGAGAGAATTCTAAAGCGCATCAGACCAATTCTCCTTGATTCCAGGCCATATGGAGGACTTGATTTGTCTATAGACAACAGAAGTGTTTGAACCAATCCTCTGTCTACAGAATTTAGCCCAATTCTGATCAGAGGCACTCAAATCCCAGACAAGCTTTAACATAGCAACCTTGTTCATTGTTTTTATTGATCTAATTCCAAGCCCTCCTTCCTTTTGAGAAGCACAAACTTTGCTCCAAGCCACAGTTACCAACTTCCTCACCCCCACATCACCAGACCATATAAAATTTCTCATGCTTTTGTCCACCAAGTTCATCAGGTTTTCAGGCCACTTATAAATTTTGAAGCTATAAACTAGCATGCTCTGGATTATGGATCTAACTAGCTCAACTCTACCCATGATGGAAAGAATGGAGCCCTTCCTAATAGCTAGCTTAGCCAAAATTCTATCAGCTATAGGTTGGAGATGACTTCGGTTAGGCCTACCCTTAAACAAAGGAATGCCCAGATAATTAACAGGCAGAGAGCCAACTGAGAAACCAAGGTAGGAGGCTAGAGAGGCAATTCTCCTAGGATTAGTGGAAGCAGTATAAAACTTGCATTTATTATTGCTAACATGTTGACCTGATGCCTCAGCATAGTCCATGATTAACTTCTTGAACTCAAGCAACTCATTTTTCTTACCTTTGCAAAAGAGAAGAATATCATCTGCATAAAGAATATGGCTAGGTGTAACATCGCGAATTTTACGATTTTGAATTATAAGATTTTATTAATATTTTCATTAATTATATATATTCGAGAATGAATTTCTGGGAAATTTCGGTAAAGAATTAGACGAAACTCTAGTTGAGTTTTAGTCTTGAAATTTTATTTCCTATTTTGTGGTAAATTTTGGTAATTTTCGGGGACAGTCGATTCTGAACCACTGTCGGGGCCGAAATACACCCGGTATATCTCAAAAGCGTTTTTTTTTTAGTTCCGTAACTTGGAATCGAATTGGGATCGCGCCGCTGGCTTTATAATTTAATTTTGAGTCAATATAGACCCTTAATACACTCATACCTACTTTCTAAATATTTTTCACTCGGAATGCCGAAATCCGAAATTCTAATCAAATATTAGGATCGGACGATTTATAATACCCGATCGAGTATTGGCCGATAATACTCAGGCATGTTTATTGCAAATGTCCACAAGGTGATCATTTCGTATTGGGATGTGAGAGTTGACTTCCATAAAGCAAATCTCCCATCACTTTCACCCATATCTCATGAGTTCATCATTAGCCACCCTAGGAGATTTTGTCATCATTGCCTAGAGGAAATCTGATTTCCCTCTCTCCTTAAACCCTCACACTTCACACTTCACTCACTCACTTTTGGCATTTTCAAAGAAGAGGAAAATATTCTCTTCATTTTCTCATATTCTCTCATTTTCAAAGGTTTTGGAGTTAACTTGGGTTTTAAGAAACCGAAGATTTTTATGTTTGAATGCTTTTGAATGTATACGATGGTTGATGAAATGTGTTGGATATTATATATGAATGTTGTTGGAAACTTTTATGAGTGCAGGTGTTTGAAAAACTATGTTTAAACGTGTTTTTGGTTGTCGAAAAAGGGAAAATTGGTATTCTGTCCAAGTCCCTGTTGCTTGGGCGAGAAACTCTCGCCTGGGCGAACACAGTCTCGCTTGGGCGAGGAATGCGCGAACACAGTCTCGCTTGGGCGAGGACTGGGCGAACAAAGTCTTGCGTCAGCAAATACTGAGCGGGGGATTGGGCGATGGGAAGCTTTGGTGTTGGAACTCCCTCGCCTGGGCGACAAGGTCTTGCTTGGGCGAGCAGGTCTCGCTTGGGCGAGCAGGTCTCGCTTGGGCGAGCAGGTCTCGCTTAGGCGAGCAAGGGCCTCACTTGGGCGAGAAAGCCTAAGATTTTAATGAGTTTCTGGAACCCTCTCACTTGGGCGAGAGAGGCCTCGCTTGAGAGAGAAGAGGTTTCACTTGGGAGATAGTACCTTCGCTTGGGCGACAAAGGCTTCAGCTTATTTGAGCCTTAAAGATGAAATGTCGTTGGGCGACTAGTCCCTGTTTGGGCGAGGAACAATGTATAATGATTGAAATAAAATGAGGTTGTGAACAATGCGATGCACCCGGGTAGGGTGTTGTGGTATAAAGTTGTTGAATGAGATCATGCCTTAAATGGTATAAAGATGATGTGGTGAAAAGTATTGTTATGTTGATGTCTTGTTGGGCAAGTATCCGACTTGAAGTCGTGAACTCGGGGGTACCCTAATAAGGATATATAATATCACTGTACAACGATCGACCAACCGTAAGAGGCTTGGTCATGTGACCTTCCAGGATTATCCGGTGATGAGTTGTAGTGATTGAGATGTTACCTTGAGCATGTACGGTTGACGTACTATCGGGTCCCACGAGAAGCATTCCTTGTCGGGAGATGGTTTAAGGATGGGTCGATCATGTGTTTGATTTATACAATTGCATTTGACTTTGATTGGAAATGCATTACATTGTGACCATGAAGTAGTGGAGAGGAAATAACGGGACGACTTAGAGAACCGTGAAGTAAGCAGGGATGGCACTGATTGGACGGTGATTCGCCAACAATGTCTTGAGGGAGAGTCTGGATGAGACGACTACCTTGTATTCCTGGGGAGGTACCCTGTTGGACCGGAAAGTTCTCACAGGCCAAACTAGGCAATCACTAACAACCCCGGGATTGCATTCGAGATCGATGAGATGGATGCCCTAAAAGCGTTTGTACGACCTAGGGCCGGGTAGGACTGTTCCTGAGGGAACTGATCGATCTATTTTTTATTCCTTGCGAGGATATGTTATTTCGGGTGGTACAAAACGGCTTGGTACGGGACCCGTACTCTCGATTATTTCCGATTAGGATGTTGGATGGATATTGGTGTAAGGTGGATGATCATGACATATCATGCATACATTACCATTGTGGAAGTAAATTCCCACA
>NC_032015.1:6418011-6419331 GCF_001865875.1 Lupinus angustifolius | reverse complement strand
CATGATCTTGTTGATAAATGATGAATTATATGTTTAAATATATTTTATGTCTGAGTGTGATATTCTGAGTAAGTCCATGCCGTCAATGAATTTATGTTCATTAGATGTCTTACTCTCTCTGTTGTATTGTTCTTATTTTGTATATGTTTGTTATGCAGATGGCTAACAACAACACCCACATTCGCGGCTATCACTTCACGATGTCCCCGGTGCGACAATGGGTCAGTGATAGGCACCGATACACTTACACAGGCCCCTACAGTCTGTCGTTGCACATGGAGTGCAACGGGTCATCGATGATGATCCCTCACCCTGACGCTTACATCGACACTTCTTTCACCTTGCCATCAACAGGTCTGATGTCTCCAAATGTTGGACCTCGACACCCGCCAGTCAGGAGTGACGACGTTGTTTCCTCCCGCAGTCATAGGACGTGGGCAGATTGTTTGGACTCTCCATCATCCAACCGAGCCCAGAGGAGCCGGGTTCTTGGAGGAGGTCCTTGCAAGAAGACTTCGGGTCTAAGAATATCATCCCCACTAAATTATGCCGCTGGGTTGTGGCATAATGAAGTGGAGGAAGAAGAGAAGGAGAACGAGGTCATTGAACTCGTAAATGTGGAGAGTTCGGTGGAGGTGATTAACCTCGTGTCGGACTCAGAAGAGGAGGAGGACCCGAGTGAGAGGTCCAGCATTCCTGGAATCTTCTAAGTCAGCTTGGAGGCCAGTCGATGTCCTCTTTTTGTTTTTGATGGGAGCTGTGTATCTGGTGATTTTGTATATGTAGTGGCGATGTAGTTTCCGCCTTTATTGAACTAATCTGTAGGAACTAATTATGACTTAATCGATTATATGCATTATGTTATTCAGGAAATTGTGAATCAGGTTAAGTTATCATTCGATAACGATAAGTTGATTTTCCACATTCGAGTTACTTAAAGTGATGTCCCGGAAAAGGAAGGTTTTAAGAAGGAGGCAATTTTATATAACTCATTTAAAAAATAAAAAAATTTACCCATTTCTCCGCAATGTTTTTGAGAAGTATTTTTCGGGGCGTTACAACATGGTATCAGAGCGGCTCTTTCCTATTAGACCTGGGCATGGCCTTACATGGTTTCTTGTGTGACTTTGTGTGATAATTGTTTGTTTGAGTATGATTATTTAATTGTCGAAGTTCGACGATGGAAGTTTTTAATGAGAAGAGTCTCTCACTTAGTTTAAATGTGTGGTGAATAAGATAGCTGGAAGAGGAACCGCAAACCTGGACTTCATGGCGGCGATGACTGCGGCAATTCAAGGTGTAAATGCTAATCTACACCAG
>NC_032015.1:6408101-6417911 GCF_001865875.1 Lupinus angustifolius | reverse complement strand
GTCGTCGTCAACCCCCTAGATTTGAAGGAGGATTTGCACCTGAGGCTGCAAATGAATGGATCTAAGAGTTGGAGAAAATCTTCCGGGCACTCATGTGTACCGAGGAACAAAAGGTTACCTATGCTACTTACATGCTGAGTAAGGAAGCAGATAACTGGTGGGAGTTTACCAGGAGGCAGATGGAGCATGAGCACCAGGTGGTCAACTAGACCACATTCAAGGACAAGTTTCTGCAGAAGTATTTCCCTGCTGATATGAAGACAAGGAAGGACATGGAATTCCTGAAGCTTCAATATGGGAGTTTGTCGGCGGGAGAGTATGCCGCCAAGTTCGAGGAATTGGCGAGGTATGCCCCACATTACAATGAGATTTGGAACGAAAGGTCGAAGTGCGCTAAGTTCGAGGATAGACTTAAGCCCGACCTAAAGGTTATGTTCATTCACCAACAGATACCACACTATGCAACTCTGGTCAACAAGTGCAGGCTCTACGAAAAGAGCGTCAGAGCGAGGAATGCGACACTGAAAAGTGTTGTATCACCTCCAACATTTGTTAGTCCACAGAGGAGTGGTGGACAGGGGTTTGGAGACAAGGTGATCCTCTATCCCCTCTTCTTTTCTGCTTGGCCGAAGACGTGTTTAGTAGAGGCATTACTAAGCTGGTAGAGGCTAGAAGAATGAGTTCTATTGCTGGCCCTTGTAATCTTCTCACCCCGAGTCATGTTTTATATGCAGATGACATCCTAATATTCTGCAAGGGCAAAAAGAGAGATCTGATTGCATTGAAAAAGCTTATTTCTGATTATGCTAATGCTTCTGGGCAGCACATAAACCCGGCTAAATGCAAGTTTTATACTCAAGCTTCTCCTAGAAAAATTATCAATCTCTCATCTTACCTGGGCTTCAACTCTGGAGCACTCCCTTTTAACTACTTGGGAGTTCCTCTATTCAAAGGAAAGCCGAGAAGAATCCATCTTCAGTCGATCATGGACAGGTTCCTCATAAAGCTAGCCAAATGGAAAGGGCACACTCTTTCAATTATGGGAAGGGTTGAGCTAGTAAAATCGGTCATTCAAAGCATGTTACTTTACAGTTTCCATATCAATTCTTGGCCAATCCAACTTCTCAAGCATCTGGACTCTTGTATTAGAAATTTTATTTGGTCTGGAGATGTGAAAACTAAAAAGCTTGTTACAGTGGCATGGTTTCAAGTCTGCTCCCCTACAAAATGTGGTGGCTTAGGTGTGAGGTCTATCATGAATCTTAATAATGCTGCTATGATCAAGTTAGCTTGGGTGATGATGACTTCTAAGCAAGAATGGGTTGTTTTCTATCGTAATAGATTTGGTCTATCCTCAACGCCAAGCTCCAGATATTTCAAGTCCTCGGTTTGGCCGGGTTTAAAAAAGAATTGGCTTTTTGTTTGGAGCAACACAATCTGGACTATTGGAGATGGAAATGATGTTAGTTTTTGGACTGAAAACTGGTTAGGAGAGCCATTGGTGGATTCTCTAAATATACCTCAAAGTTTACATGCTAACTTGAGGGCTGTTGTGGCTGATTTAAATTACAACTCCTCTTGGGCGATTCCTCAGTTGCTCCTGGATAAGCTTCTGTGGCTCAAGGATCAAATCTCCAATTTCAAAATAACAAACGGCAAGGATAAGTTGGCTTGGCAGGGAACTAGTGATGGCACTCTCACCTTCAGAGATGCTTATCACTTCATCAGCAAACCAGGTGCATCGCTGGACTAGTGCAGAGTGATCTGGTCCAGCAACATCCCTCCCTCAAAGTCCTTTATCATATGGCAGTTACTGAATGATAAATTACCTACCGACGAAAATCTTCAAAAACGGGGTTGTCTTATGGCTTCTGCTTGTAGTCTTTGTATGGAGCAGCCAGAATCATCGCAGCATATGTTCAGCGATTGTAAATTTGTGGTTTCGTTATGGGATTGGATCAGTTATGTCTTCTGTACTGCTATAAACACCTCCAACATTCCGAATATGTTTTTGGCCTGTAAGAGATTTTGGTGTCCTCAAGTCAAAGAGTTGTGGGCTGCCTCTATAGTGCACATTGTTAGCATTATTTGGTTTTGCAGGAACCAGGCTAGATTCAAGACCCTTTTAAATTTGTCCGCTGCAATGGCCAAGCTAAAGCTGGAAATTTCCCTTTCGGGCAACATGTCAAATGCGTTGGCAAGACCAACAATTCTGGAGCTCACAATTTTGAAGTCCCTAAATGTAAGAATTAACTATTCTTTAGCTTCTAATATCATAGAAGTGTGCTGGCTTCCCCCAATCAGGGGTTGGACTAAAGTGAACTCGGATAGGGCAGCAAGAGGAGCTCATGGTAGCGCAGGTGGTGGTGCTATCTTCAAGGACCACAATGGGGATTTCTTGGCCTACTTCGCGGATTATTTTGGCATCCAATCTGCTTTGTTTGCGGAATTAAACTTGGCACTGATGGCAATTGAGTTTGCAAGCAATATGGGTTGGAACACGCATTGGCTGGAGTGTGACTCCTCTCTAGTTGTTGATATCTTTAAAGGTGCAGCAAAGCCTCCCTGGAACCTGGTCAATCAGTGGAACTTTTGCCAGGGTATTATGGAGATCATGCAAATCAATGTTTCCCACATTTTTTGGGAAGGAAACTTTTGTGCGGATAGATTAGCGAACTTTGGTATTACCTCCAATTGTAAAACCACTTGGACTGAAATCCCTCCCTTCATTTCGCATGAATTTCATCGCAAAAGGAATCTTCTCCCTAACTATAGATTCTCATCTCTGTAATTGACTTCTTTTATTTTATGAATGGGGTGCTGTTGCACCTGTTAACTTTAAAAAAAAAGTAACAATAGAGTCATCCTATTTAAGTTTTAAAAATGATTAAATCATATTAATTGAGAATGTTTTAAAATCTACTATTTAAATTTACAATTACAACATATCTTATTTAGCATTTTAAAATTTTAGAAAATGATTAGATGATACTTATTGAGAATGTTTAATAAGATTGAATTCTTACCATTTCAGTTTTAAAAATAATTAAATAATATTAATTGAAAATATTTTAAGATCTTTTTAAATAATTAGTGTTAAAAATGATTATTTTGAAATAAATTCATTGTCTATCATATTTTAAGCGAAATATAATATAACAAATTTCCTTATTAATTGTAATATCATAACTCAGTCTATTAATAGTAACAATAAATTCCTCCTATCAACAAATTTTCTTATTAATTGTAATATCATAACTTATTCTATTAATAGTAACAATAAATTCCTCCTATTTAATTTAAAAAAATATTAATTGAGAACATTTTAAGATCTACTATCTAAATGTGTAATTATGACATACCCTATTTAGCATTTTAAAATTTTAAAAATGATTAGATGATATTAATTCAAAATGTTTTAATAAGATTTGATTCCCACTATTTTAGTTTTAAAATAATTAAACAATATTAATTGAAAACATTTTAAGATCTTTTTAAATAATTAATATTAAAAATGATAATTTTGAAACAAATTCATTGTCTATTATTTTTTAAGCAAAATAGAATATCAATAAATTTCCTTATTAATTATAATTGAGAGTGCAAAGCGTCAAGAATTGCATTAGCAACGTTTGCCTATGTTTTGATGAAGACAAGGAATTAATTAAAGCTTGAAGATGACTCAACAATCAACATGTCAAGGGCTCAAGTGGTGTCTATGCTATTATTCTTTATTATATTTTTAGAAGTCTAAGATGTTTGCCATAGATATTGAGTCTAGGTTAGGTAAACCTAAGTGTGAGTCTCACAAGACATAATAAAGTAATCAATCCATTAAAATGAGACATCATCTAGAAATATATGATAATTAGGTTCATGCATTTATATACATTGATTTTATGTATTAAAAGTATTATATTTTGAAAATCATGTATTGTATGAGCATGTATCATATAGGGAGTTTACCATACATTAACAAGTGAATTTTTACACTGGTTAATCGATTAAGGTAACCCGTTAATCGATTAACGTAAGTGTTTTTCTGTTGTTTTAACAGCATAACTAAAAAATCGTTTTTGAGAGCCAAATTCTGTTTTGTATAAATACTGGCTTAATTGCACCTAATCTATGCTCACTTATTACGGCACACATTCTAGACTACTTAGGTTATAGACTCAATTTATCTCCTAGTCTAGATATGACCAAATAAGCATAAGGCATATTGATTGATGAATCATCTTCAAGCTTTGTTAGAACCTTGTCTTCATCAAAACATAGGCTAAGATAGGCTAGTGCTATTCTTGACACTTTGCACTTTAAAAAACATGATATATTATGGAGACAAGTCCAAATAATATATGAGTCGATACATCTTTATTATTTTTGGTTCATTACGATATCGTATAAGAGCAATTTAAACAATATCTCTTTAGAATTGTTGATGCATTTTGTAATAAAAAATAATAGAGATACATTGATTTGTATATTATTTGGTTTTTCCTCATAGTATACGATGTTTTGTTTACTTAATTTCATTTATTACATTTTTTATTTAAAAAATTACACTTATTTCTCATACAAGTGTGGTCAGTATAATGAAAGTATAAAACTATGGGATGTTTATGTAGGTGTAAAAAAGTGATGGGTGATTTGTGTAATTTCACTAAAACTCATGGGGTGTAAGTGTAATTAACTCTTGTTTTTAGGAAATTGGACAAAATGGTAGCCTTATATATAGAGGAGTGGAAGGATGTTTTCGTTTGATTAGGTGATGCAACATTATCTTATTCAAAGAGAAACTGAATTAAGCATATTGATGTATTTTAACTAGAAGAGTTGTTAGAGAAGACTAGAAGAGAAAAGATGTTGTGTACAAGGAAAGAAGTTAAGTCCCATGAATTCTACAATTTGCCTTTTTTGTGGCTGTACATGATCCTCTTCAAGGAGGACCAGCCTTGTCTTTTATTTATATAATATTTGGTACTTTTTTGGGTGCTCAGAGGAATGTAGTCATTAAGCATCTTGCGTGGATGGTTAGTACATTTATAATACATTTGAGAGAGAATTCTGCTATTGTGTCTACTAATTTGCTATTCCCCCAACTCACTTTCCATTGTCTTCTTCTCCAGGGATTACTAGTTTATGCATACAGAAGGATCGAGAAGTTAAGGAAATGAAAGTATGACATATATGTCTTGTAATGTGTTTATGACTTCGGGGTGATTGTGTGACCTTATTTATTTGAGCTTACTTCCTCTTCCTTATTCATATGACTTTCACATTACAGGCATGTCTGAGTTTCGTCCATGACAAAAAATGTCAAGAAAGCCTATATGTTAGTTCTTGAAAGAGAAGCTTTACTAAGTGCTTCTAGTTCTAAACACACATGGATGGTTTTCATTTTTCCTTAACAGTATGAGACCCTTGTTCCTTATTTTTGTTATATAGCATCAGGGACCCCTTTAAGTTGAAATGAGGAACTCTTATCATGGAAGCCTTTAAAAGGTAGATAAATCTATCATCTTTTAAGATATTTGCTTCTAATGTTAGCTCTTGATCTCATTAAATTTGTTCATTCTTAATCAATTCAAAAAATAGGCATATATGTAGTGTTTTAGATATTATTAATGCTTATTGATTATTCCAACTAAATGTTTATTTTGTTAGTGTAGGCAAATAATGATGTTGCAACACTGTGGTATGTTGATATTAATGCATTAAATTTGTGTTAGATATGTCTATCTGAAAACCATTATTACTGCTTGATTCTCAATTATGAAATTCTATATTTCTATGATTCTATCATTAATCTGATTTATATGCATTGGGTTGTGATTTGGCTATTTTGATTTATATGTATTGGATATTTCCTATTGAGATGACTATGATAGTATATAACTATATATGGTACTTGGAGTTAAGGGCAAAATAGATCACATTAATTTGTGTGCACTAATATATTTAGTTCATTAACTTGTACTCATTTGCTTTCCAAATAGGTTCAATATTCATTCTTATATTCAAACTTCTTTTTGTTATCCAAATTTAGATTCTAATGAAGATAATGAATATGGTATAACAATTCTTATTACTAGAATTTTTTCATTGATGTCTTTTTTATTCCTTGCAGGTGAAGATTAGGCAATTAAGTTCTTTTTTATGCAACAAAATCGGAAATGAGCCATTTTGATTTTTTTGGAAAGACAATTTGTATTTATTTAGATGGACATGATCCAAACTGTATAATTATTAGGATTATAAGACTTTTTATGTTTATGCTATATGTAGTTATATTATTTTTAGGTAAATATATTTAACTCGTATATTTTATCGAATTATATGACTTTTTTTAATTATAATTATAATGATGTAATGGAATATTTATTTTTCCATTATATATTCATGATTTCATTTTACCTTTAATCAAACAGGTTGAAATGAGATTGTTGGTATATGATGACTATTTTAATATCATAAGACTTATACTAATGAACAAAAGTGTAGGTATAAGAAAAATATATTTATTTATAGTGGACAAAGAGTGTAGTAAAAGTTGAAATTTTATTATACTAATGGTCCTGACTATCATCATTAGAATCTATAGTGATAGGGAAAATCTGTAGGTATAAGACCTATAGTGACGAACAAAATCCACAAGTATATGTTGAAGTTTTATGCCTATGTTCCTAATTGTTGGACTTCCTTCTTATAAACTCTTTCACTCCTCCCCGCATATCCAATGTGGGACTCCACAAGTGAGACATCACATCTTGAACCAAAACCTTAAGGCATTATTTTCATGGATCTTTCCTTCTTATAAACTCTTTCACTCCTCCCCGCATATCCAATGTGGGACTTCACACTTAAATAAACCCAACACTAACAACCATCACTAAAATCTATAATGACGGAGAAAAACCGTAGGTATAGCGACTTAAATACGATAGACAAAAACATTCATAGGTAAAAGTTTTTTGTGTTATACCTACGGTTTTTTATCTTTTACGACGATTTTTGTCTGTAGGTATATGGCAAATTTCTTGTAGTCTACCCAAATGAGCATGAAAATGTCCATTGGGTACTTGTGAATGGAAAAAATGTTCGTTGAGAGAGTTAGCCTCACATACCTGTGGATGTTCCCGGCTCGGAAAGAATTACCTCAAGTGTGAGGATACCTGTGAGAAACCAAAAAATGGGCATAAAAGTATTTGAATCGAATCCCATAAATTTAATTTAAAATATGTTTAGAAATAATTTTCGTTGAGGTGTTTTCTGAAATCCAGTGAGTCTCGGTTCATACAAGCAGGGTGTCATGGATAAGATTTTATTGTTACCCTCTCTTTCTCTATTTTCAATTCTCTCAACTCTCCCTGCACAACATTATTTTTTGGGTTTTTGTTTTTGCTTTATTACTCTTGCTCTTTGTGACCGTGAGTGTGGTTCAATATAAAGAAGATGGAATGGAAAAAATTAGTGTAAAGCTAATCACATTGTTGACTACTGAAGTAGAAGTAGTTTTTTTGCCTTTTTCATAGTTAATTCATTTTATTATGATTCAATGAAAAAACTGAAGCTGTTCATTTCACTATCAATATGGTACACATTTGTTGTCCTACACTTTGTGTCATTCCATGTGCCATAGATTTGTGATTGGTCAAAAAAATAAATTTAAGTTAAAATTTAATTATTAAGTATTTTTCTGACCAATCACAAACACATGGCACATGCAGTAGCACAAAGTATGGGACAGTAGATCTACTACGTGAAGAAACCAAAGCTGTTGGTTTGCCTTGAGACCTCTGTGTTTCTCATGCTTTTTTTTATAATTTTACAAATCCAATTAAGTGATTTTGTAACATCCTTTTTATTATAGACAAGTTTTTAAAAAATAAAACTATCACTAACTCAAAAAGTTTTCTAACTGATAGAGGTTAAGAACCGATCAAACAAATATGACAAAATTAGTTCTGGATGCAACTAAAATATGCTTTCTTTAGCTTTTGTTACTATTTTGAAAGTATTGTACGTTATAATTTATAATTTTACCGATTTTGAAATAGGGCAGACAAACTTGAATATTGACACTCCTACGTTCCAAAATTTAGATTATCAATGCAATTGGATAATAAAGTGTTTAAAAATATATAATAAATACTATTAGTTAATAAAATATTCACAACTACATAATAAATAAAAGTATAGAATAAATATCACTCATACGTGGTCATCTACTATTGCGGGGTGGCAGATCCCCAACTTGAAGTTAACTAAGACAACACGTGCAGGCAGCGAATAACACTACTGACAAAGAAGAAAAGCTACAACCCCCAACATCAATATCACTATCACCGACACGAAGGCGATAATCACTTTCAATGCTCTATAATGAACAAATGTCGATGAATCTAGGATGTCACAAGCATGAGAGATTAAAGGAGAATGTTTGATAGTCATCTTAAAGATACATGTTAATGCACCAGTATCCTGCTACTTTATTTGAAAATATACTTCACTTTAGTTATGATCACTCGCTGTTGGATAATCTACATAATATTAACTAGTCCTTTGACACACTATGTGAGTTTTTTCCTATTATAATATTATAGATTACAGGTCAATATAAACAGTAGTTAAAGTTGATATAGTTTTTTTTCTTAACATTGAGATAAGAATATAAAAATAGAAAATGTGATAATATTTTCTCTCTCAATAAATTCTAATAAAAAACTTCCACTTCTTATCCATATCCCTAAGCTTTACGGTCATGTTAAGAAAATTCAATAAAGTTTGATTTTTATTCAATATTATTAGATAAGTTCTCTTATATTGACTAAGTTCAAGTCAAATTTTCAGAAGAAAAATTATATTTTAATGGTCTTGCGTATAATATTTTCCCTATGCAAAACACATATTAATTGAGGGAGAGTAAACATATTAACCTATGCAATATAACAATATAAGAATATTTAAATGAGTATAACATTAGCATTTCTATTTGTAGAGCATATCATCTCACCAACAATGTGTCCAACATCTGGCATAGTCATAAAGATCGGAGGCGAGCTACGAAACCTGAACCATCACAAACATTCAACAAATCCTCGGTTCCAACATCTAACACCGCGAATTTTACGGGTTTGAATTATAAGATTTTACTAATATTTTCATTAATTATATATTCGAAAATGAATTTCTGCGAATTTTCGGTAAAGAATTAGACAAAACTATAGTTGAGTTTTATTCTTCAACTTTTATTTCCGATTTTGTGGTAAATTTTGGTAATTTTTGGAGACAGTCGATTCTGGACCACTGTCGGGGCCGAATCCGTCCGGTACGGCTCAAAAAGTGTCTTTTTGAGTTCCGTAACTCGGAATCGAATTCCGATCGCGCCGTTGGATTCGTAATTTAATTTTGAGTCAATATAGACCCTGAATACACCCATACCTACTTTCTAAATATTTTTCACTCGGAATGCCGAAATCCGAAATTCTAATCGAATATTAGGATCGGACGATTTAAAATACCCGATCGAGTATTGGCCGATAACGATTTATAATACCCGATCGAGTATTGGCCGATAATACTCGGGCATGTTTATCGCACATGTCCACAATGTCATCATTTGGCATTGGGATGTGAGAGTTGACTTCCATAAAGCAAATATCCCGTCACTTTCTCAAATATCTCATGATCTCATTAGTCACCCTAGGGATTTTTTGATGATTGCCTAGAGGGAAATCAGATTTCCCTCTCTCCTTAAACCCTCACACTCCACACTTCACTCACTCACTTTTGCATTTTCAAAGAGAA
>NC_032015.1:6407487-6408001 GCF_001865875.1 Lupinus angustifolius | reverse complement strand
GGTGTCCGAATATGACACTCAGATCTCCTAAACCATCTCAAAGGTTTTAGAGTTAACTTGGGTTTGAGAAACCCATGATTTTTATGTTTGAATGCTTTTGAATATATATGATTGTTGATGAAATGTGTTGAATATTGTATATGAATGTTGTTGGGAACTTTTCTAGGTGCAGGTGATTGAAAAACTATGTTTAAATATGTTTCGGTTGTCGAAAATGGCAAATATTGGCATTCTGTCCAAGTCCCTATTGCTTGGGCGAGCCCGGGCGAGCAAAAGTCCGCCTGGGCGAGCAAAAACCCGATTGGGCGGAAAAAAAAAGAAAAAAAATCCCAGGATCTTCGCCTGGGCGAGCAAAAATCCGCCCAGGAGAGCAAAAACTCGATTCGGCGGAAAAAAATATCCCAGGATTTTCGCCTGGGCAAACAAGGCGTCACCAGGGCGAGCAAAAGTCCGTCCGGGCGAGCAAAAAACTCGATTGGGCGAAGAAAAAAAATTCCAGAACTTAAGGAGTTTC
>NC_032015.1:6406920-6407387 GCF_001865875.1 Lupinus angustifolius | reverse complement strand
CTTCAGTCTATTTGAGATTTAAAGACGAATTGTCGCTTGAGCGACTAGTCCCCACTTGGGCGAGGGACGGTGTGGGACGATTTAGAATAAAATGATGTTGTGAACCATGTGATGAACCCGGGTAGGGTGAGTTGTGATATAAATATTGTGGAATGAGATCATGTCTTAGATGTGAAACATGACTCCACAATGGTATGAAAGCATTGTTTGTGTTTAGGCCTGGTTGGGCAAGTATCCGACTTGAGGTCGTGAACTAGGGGGTACCCTAGTAAGGATACATGATATCACAGAACAATGATCGACCGACCATAAGAGGCTTGGTCATGTGATCGTCCAGGATTATTCGGCGATGGGTTGTAGTGATTGAGATGTTACCTTGAGCATGTACGGTTGACGTACTATCGGGTCCCACGAGAAGCATTCCTTGTCGGGAGATGGCTTAAGGATGGGCCGATCATGTGTTTGAT
>NC_032015.1:6398632-6406820 GCF_001865875.1 Lupinus angustifolius | reverse complement strand
GAAGAGGAGGAGGAGGACGAGGTCGTTGAGCTCGTAAACATAGAGAGCTCGGTGGAGGTGATCAACCTCGTGTCTGACTCGGAAGAGGAGAAGGACCCGAGTGAGGGGTCCAGCATTCCTGGCATCTTTTGAGTCAGCTTGTGGGCCAGTCGATGTCCCCTTTTTGTTTTGATGGGGCTGTGTTTCTTTTTGGATTTTGTATATGTTAGTGGCGATGTAGTTTCCGCCTTTGTTGATTTAGTTTGTATGAACTAAAGATGACTTAACCGTTTATATGCATTGTGTTATTCAGGAAATTGTGAATCAGGTTAAGTTATCATTCGATAACGATAAGTTGATTTTCTGCATTTGAGTTACTTAAAGTGATGTCCCGGAAAAGGAAGGTTTTAAAAAGGAAACAATTTTATACAATCTCTTTATTCAAAAAAAACTACCCATTTTTCCGCAATGTTTTTGAGAAGTATTTTTTCGGGGCGTTACACAACACACAAGTGTTGTATCATCATATCATGCCAAGTTAATATGCTCGCCCATAATATTGATGAACTCAAAGTGAAAAATATTTAAGTCTACTTGCACGCCTGACTCCCGAGCTCACTAATAGAGTAGGGCAACTATTCTATCCCAATCAAACGACATTCTGTTGACTGAGCTGGACTACTTGAAGTTGGTCGAGCTCAAGCACTCAATGAAGCCTTAAGTCTCCAGGATACACCATACCAATTGACCAGCTAGGCTCATCGGAGAAACCGCATCGTCACCCAGATGCCACCTTAAGTCGGTACAAGGGTCACGCCTCTATCACCCACCTGAAGCGCTGTCAATGCCTGCTACACATCACCTACAACTCTCACCTAAACATCTGCTCTATGGCAAGCACATGCCTTGACTATGACTATCACAACCTACTACAGATTATAAGTCAACTATGTACAGAGTACGGCCCCACCAAGCTGCCCAACACGAATAAAACAACCCCCTTCTCTATAAAGACATGATGACATACTTAGTGGGTTGGTCACGCCAACAACATCCAACAAGGAACCCTCTATCTACATCCACTATAAATAGGGGTTCATCCCCTCACTTAAAATGATCCATCATTCACGACTCACTAATGACACATAGCTTCGGACAGAGCACATACACACTTAGGTGTTGGTCACCCTACTCTCCTAAGTATTATATACTCTTTTACCATGAACTGTTGATTTTCCCATTGTCATTTATTGACTTGATCGTCGGAGCACCTTTCAGGTACCTCCCCGGTGACTCCATATATTCCTTAGGCGACCCAAACCCTCACTCAACATAGGCGAACTCCCTCGAGAAACCATCATACCAGTCACTTCAGCATGGCGACCTCCAATTCAGGACCTATCTGTCTGCAGTCGAAGACCCTGAGTCAGGCCCCAGCCCAGCTCATCCTCCTGTGACCGAACAGGAGAGCGTGGTATAAATTTATTTGATTTCGTACATGGTAGCATAAAATATCAAGAACCGTAATACATCCATCGACATTTTTTCCATAAACAATAGTATGTGCAAATTTGAGTTGAGAATTTAGTTTAATATGCAATACAATGCTGTTTCATGAAAAATAAACATCCCAGTCTGGCCATTACAAATCAACAAAAAGAATCTCGATCTGGCCATTGCTGGGGTACTGTTGTTCTTGTCTAAGTTTTTCATGTGTGCCGTAATTCTCCCGTCTAGTCTTTGGGCCCACACAGCCCAACTTTATCATTTTTATAAAATTTGCATATATAATTCATCGGTTAAATTGTACTTTTGCCATTAAATTTTTATTCACATGTGAAGTTTGTCCTTTGGCTTATGAGACGACGTGACAAATAAATTAGTATAGGCACGTTACACCTTCTGCTGGTGTTCATAGTTAGATAATCGGTGAAGGGACTAATATTGGATAACAAAACAAATATTTGAGGACTTAAAATGCTAAAAAGAGTTGAGGATGAATTTGACACCCAACAAAAACGTATGAAATGAAAAATGCATGAAGTCCAATATATTTTCCGCACGGAGTGAACTTAACAAAATAAAAAGAGGGAGGGAAGAATCATACCCTATATTTAAGTGGCTTTGGATTTGTTTCTCTCAACTTGATTGACACCATGTTTTCTAGCATTTACCACTTTCTCTACCATTTTACTCCCCATAAAATGTCCTCTATTTTCATTATTAGTACCTCCTGCTAGAGTGAACCTCTCTTTCTGTGACTTCAAATTTTTATTTCTATCCAACTGGTTCCAACCTCCACCATTAGACACATTAGGCGATGATGACCTTGATGGTCTACATGATTTTGGAATAGGATCAGGTTTTTGAACCTCTACAACTGTAGATGCTCTAGTTGTGCTTCTTCCTCTCGCAGTGGAACTTGGCCTTTGATCTGTTCTTAGATTCGGTGGTGCCACATTGGAGAGTTGTACAATATTAGAGAGCTCTTCAACCCTTGACTTCACTGATGTTGAAATGCCTCTAGCTTTATGCTTCCTAAGAGGCTCATTTCCTTCCATCCTTTTCTTAATATTCAAAGCAAGGAAATTGTTATTTTTGCTTTGCTTTGGGGTAGTAGATTTTGTGTTACTGGCTGCAACATGTTGTGTTTTGGTATTATTGCTATTCTTGGTGATGATAGCAAGCGGGGTTACTAGTTGTTGTTGTTGTTCATTTGTGTTTTTGATGATGCTTGGTCTTTGTCTATAGTGACTTGGAGTTATTGATCTCATAGGAAGTTTTGCTTTAGAATATGAGTTGGTATGATGCGATTTTCCATCACTTGCTTTTGACGCCTCTGAATCAGTGTCTACAAACTGAATGTTCAAAACCAAGTTTTATATTATTAGTTCTGATTTCATATCAACATGTAAACTGAAGTAGTCTTTAATGAATATTCTTTATCATAAAATCCAGAAAAAAGAGAGTATAAATGGACGAGTCTAATATCTAGTTGTGCATGATTCTCACAGCTAGTAGTATAGCCAAAGCTAAATATATACAGTTTTACTCTCCAATAGAAAAAGTTGTTTATTAGATTTAAACTTTTGCCCAGTAGGTTAGTTAGCAACTTAATAGCTTACAAAATCTGGGTGGTGCTTTTGAACAAAAATTATATATGGTAGTGCATAATTTATGCACATATGATTATTTGGGAATCAATAAATAAGAGTCGAATTACTTACTCTGGAGGTAGGCTGAGATATTGTTATCTCTTTTTGAATGACAAGTTGAGTGCATGGTTCCATTTCTAGGGATGGAAATAGTGGAGTTGCTGGTGGTGTTTTCAACCTTTTTAATTTGCACATGTAGTTAGTATGTATGTTATTATTTTTCATTAATTTGTTAATATCAAACTATGGTTGGCACCTAGGTATTTTGTGTACATGAACACTTACCAATCATAATCATTTTTGTTTGTTTCCACCATAAATTCAAGTACGTCTTCTTCCCTCCCTGATGGAATTTTATAGAATGGAAAACTTCCTGCAATATTGTTTTTCTTCCTTTAGCACTAACAACTTCAGGAATTAGGAGACACATGTTGTATAAGTTAATACTTAATACCCAAAAGACAGATACCAAAAGTAATCATGGGCATCTATATCAAAATAAACTATTTTTTTAATCACAATTCACAAGTATCCCCATAAAAGATAATGCTATCATGTGTCATACTGAAATATCTACAATTGGACTACTTATTTATTACTTATGACATATATAAAAAAGAAATAATATAAATATTATACAAGAGATGATCCATTACTTACTCGTAAGAGTAAGTTTAAATATTTTAGCTATCAAATCAAGGGAAATCGAATCAGTTTTTTAAAATTGTTCTTGAAGTAAATAAATCTTCTCTCATACCATATATAGACATACTTAAATGGAAATATATTGTAGTGCTCAAACACTTATTTTCCCCCTTATTTTTATTTCCTTTTCATGTAAGAAATAGAGGATTAAAAATGAGGAAACCCAATAAAAAGTGTGAGAGTGAGGAAGAATATAGACAGTAGCAAAAGTTTATAATATTTGTGAAGAACCAACATGGCTTCGAACAATTAGTGTAAGGTTCTGTTAGATCTCTAATGTTGAGAGTTTGATTTTTGGGATTAATAATTGTTCGAAGATGCACGAGCTATGAAATTGATTATTTCCTTACCCAAAAATGAAAAGATAACATTAGTAGTACCAAAAGATATATAGAAAACAATTATATATGATGGAGAGAGTACTACTCACCACAACCATTTGAGTTATACTCATAATCTTCAGAAGCATATTGCAGGAAAGTGGAGACACGCTCATTCTGGCGCTTCCTCAATTCCTTGAAAAGAGAGAGTTCCTCATCTCTCTCTCCATTCATGAGCCCTTTCATGTTGCATATTTCATCACCACCTACCCTACCTATCCTCTCTTATATATGCTTATATATATTGGTTCTCTTAATTCATCTCTTTTTAAATTCCCTAATACCCCACCATATAAGGCTACTTTCATAGATTCTACTTCTTGTTTTGGGGAATTCGTAGTGTTCAAAAGGACAAAAGAATGAATGAATTAGTGTCATATCGAACTATAGCCGGCTATTAATTTTGTTTTATTTCGCGTGTGTATAATTAAGGTAATGTAATAATGATATATGATATTTGATTACAAATTAACTAATTATATTGTTTTGGTAACAATAAAATATTAATCTTGCTAAGCACTATTACATTCTTAGGAAGAAGTCTACATAGACGAGGGTCTCGATTTTTTTTACTTTGGACAAAAGGGGAACTCTGGTTAGTATGAGGAGTCTATAGTAAAATAGTACTGATATACTCATATTTGGTGCTTTAATTTTATAACAATATCTCCACGTTTATTGAATAGATTTAGAGTATATTTGTTTAAATTAATACTAAAAATAGTTGGAAGTTCAAGAGAAATCGTGTGGGGTGGATTATGGGATAGTTTATGCAACTCAAATAAAAATAATAAGAAAAAATGACATTATTGTTAGTTTATGGAAATGTATAATAAATTATAAAATAATATGAAAGATTCAAATAAGAATTATGAATGGAGTTGTTGTACTCAAGGCATGGAGCCTTAATGGTAACATACCTTAATGGTGACGTTCTTAACATGGATGATCTCTCCTATATATGACACCATTGTTAAAATTTAATTAAGACCTCAACCTTCCTATGGCTTAAATTAGGATTCATACCATAGAGTTAATGAGTACATAGAATGAGAAAATGAATGTTACACCATATGAAATAGGTTGCAATATATGAAAAAAAATGAAAATATTGTTAGGGAAAATCGTAAGTGCACGATTATGTTATCAAGTAATAAAATATCGATCCCACGAAAACTGGAAAATTCTTTTAATTATAACAATTAATTTATGATTAACTCAAATAGAAATTAAAAGTAAATTTAGAACAACTGAACAATTAACAAGAATAATTATGAAAATAGTAAAAAGAGATTGAAATCTAATTTAGGAAGAGTTCTTAGAATAAGGGTTATCACTTTTACACTCGTAAATCCTTGTTTTGCTCCTTTTCATGAACTTTAAGTTGTGAGGGGGAATTGTTCTTTGATATGTGTCATCCTCTCTCGAGCTTCGACATGTGTACTCAATTAAAGTTGCACTTACTCTCGTGGTACGATTATCAATTGAATCATTACTTGGATCTTTATTCCCAATCGCTTTGTAGCAATCCAAGGTGAATTCCACAAACCTCCGAGAATCCTAAGACTACTCTTGTGACTTAGGATTCTAGTTTGAATAACTGAATGGTCAAATAGTTGAGCTCACCTCTCGGTCCTTCCCCAGTGTATCTAAGAGGTGTAATTTGTTGTTCAGACAATACACACGAATAAAATTCAGTTTAATAATTCAAATCACAAAACTCAATAAAATAAAAGTAAGAACAAATGTTTATTGAATATAAAATGGCATAGCCCCAATCCTAGAAACAAAGAAAATAACTCACTTATGGTGTAGAAGAGAATCCCAAATTCTAAATTAGAGAATTGTAATGTAAAAGGATAAAGTGTTTCATCCTTGACGGAGAACCCACATTTATCTTAATTATTACAAAATATTGGACTAAGCCCAACAAAACAAATCTAAAAAATGGGAATATAATATAACATTCACAACTTTTTTTCGCCCTTCAATTGGTCATCGCATAGCCTCAACACCTAATTTCATCTTCTTTCACCCAATCTCTACTCTTGTTGACTTCATTTTATCCAAACTGTACAACATAATCAAAAACATCCTCTCAACTCGAACAAATAGAAATAAAAGCTAAAAACAATCATAAAGTCCTGATTATGTCCTAAAATGCAAGTTAAATACAATGCAAATATAGCATAATTTCACACTCATCAAATATAGCAATGAGTTTCAGCAAAGTAAATAAAGCATAGTGAATTAGGTCAGGAATGAACCTAATGATATTGCAATATGATTGGAGATGGTTCCAAGTAAGGAAGATGAGCTCACTTTTCTTTGTTATTTGTTTACTTTAGGTTGCCACCTTTTTTTTCTATTTTGCTAATTGTTAGTATTGTTCTCCTATTTTTCTATAGTTGTTGATTATGTGTTTACCTTTGGGGTTGCCTCCTAGTTGTGTGTTATCTCATTGGAGGAGGCACTCACAACTCAAGAAGACTCAGATTCAAAACCTTTGAATCTAATGATTACTGATGCTGCAACAAAATCACTTTCTAAATTTTGGTACTTGGATTCAGGATGTTCAAACCACATGACAAATCATAAAGAGTGGTTTAAAGACTTTGATTCAACAAAGAGAAGTAGAGTCAAATTTGCATATGATAGTTCTCTATCAGCAGAAGGAGCAGGCAGTGTTATGATCATGAGGGAGAATGGATCAAAAGCAATAGTATCAAATGTTCTTTATGTGCCAAAGATGAAGTACAATCTGCTGAGCATAGGTCAACTGATTGAGAAATGATTCTCTGTTCTCATGAAGAATAGCCAACTTGAATTGTTTGATTCTGATGGGAAGCTAATCTTGAGAACCAAAGCTTCCGAGAATAGAACATTTCAAGTAAGCTTCAATGCTGTAGAAGTTCAATGCATGAGTTCAGTTGAGACCAGGAGTTAGCTTTGGCACTCAAGGTTGGGGTATCTGAACTTCAAAAGCTTGCATCAACTAGGGACTAAACAAATGGTTTCTGGTTTTCCAATAACAACACTACCAGAGAAAATATGTGAGGTATGTTTGATTGGAAAGCAAACAAGGAACTCTTTCAAGACTGAAAGAATAATGAATTCTAAAACAGTCTTGGAAGTAGTTCACTCTGATGTATGTGGCCCTTTTGAAACTCCTTCACTTTCAGGCAACAAGTACTTTATCATTTTTGTAGATGAATATAGTAGGATGACTTGGGTGGATGTATTGAAAGCAAAAGGTGAAGCATTTGTCTCATTCAAGAACTTCAAAGCTGTTGCAGAAAAGGAAAGTGGAAAACACTTGAAGATCTTGAAAACAGATGGAGGAGGTGAATTTACTTCAAATGATTTTGAAGTATACTGCAGAGATCATGGAATCAAGCATGAAATCACTCCACCATACACACCACAACTCAATGGACTTGCAGAAAGGAGAAATAGAACAATCATGAACATGGCCAGAAGTCTGATTAAAGCAAAAGATCTACCTCAAAAGCTATGGGCTGAGGCAGTGGCAACATCAGTGTATATCTTGAATAGATGTCCTACAAAGAGACTTGAAGGAATGGTGCCTATTGAAGCCTGGTCTGGAAGAAAACCAACAGTAAGTCATCTCAAAGTGTTTGGCTCATTGGTCTACAATCATATACCAGATCAGAGAAGAACCAAATTGCAAGACAAAAGTGAAGCAATGATCTTAACAGGGTATCACTCAAATGATGCCTATAAACTTCTAGACCCTATTAATGATAGAGTTGTGATCAGCAGGGATGTGTTAGTGCTTGAGGATGAGAAATGGAATTGGAGACAAATGCAAACAAGTCTAAAGAAATTGGTTCCTGAGATTGAATCTGTAACCAGAATTGATGAAGATACAAGTGAAATCACAGAATCAGTAGCAGAAGGCAATGAAGTATCAAGATCACAAAGACAAAGATCAATACCAAGTAGACT
>NC_032015.1:6324342-6398532 GCF_001865875.1 Lupinus angustifolius | reverse complement strand
TGAAGCAATGACACAAGAAGTATGGAAGAAAGCAATGAGTGAGGAAATCAGGTCCATTGAGAAGAATGAGACATGGTCCCTAGTAAAACTTCCAGCAGACAAGCATCAGATTGGAGCCAAATGGATTTTCAAACAAAAGCTCAATCCAGATGGCTCAATCTTAAAATACAAACTTAGGCTTGTGGCTAAGGGATTCCTACAGAAACAAGGTGTGGATTACACAGAAGTTTTTGCTCCAGTAGCAAGAATTGAAACCATAAGGTTAGTGGTTGCAATTGCTTGTGCAAAAGAGTGGAAGTTGTTTCAATTGGATGTGAAGTCTGCATTGTTTCATGGTCTATTAATAGAAGAAGTGTATGTTCAACAACCACCTGGTTTTGTGGTAAAAGGAAAAGAACAACATGTATACAAATTGAATAAGGCATTGTATGGGTTAAAACAAGCACCAAGAGCATGGAACAAGAGAATTGATGCATTCTTGTTCAAGCTAAGGTTCTTGAAATGCAATGTGAAGCATGAAGTATATGTTAGGGAAGATAAAGATGGAGAAATCTTGATCATTTGTCTATATGTGGATGATCTACTTGTGACTGGTTCAAGCACAGAAAGGATAGAGGAATTCAAGAAGGTCATGAATGCAGAATTCGAAATGACAGATCTAGGAAGGTTGAGCTACTTTCTAGGAATGGAATTTGCCTACACCAAGTCAGGGATGGTGATGCATCAAAGCAAGTATGCTAAGGAGATACTAAAGAAATTTAACATGGACTCTTGCAACTCAGCAAACAGTCCAGTTGAAGTTAATCTTAAACTGACTTTGGATGAACATGAAGAATCAGTGGAGGAAACTAACTTCAAACAAATAATAGGATCTCTAAGATACTTCTGCAATAGCAGGCCTGATTTAGCTTTTGGTGTTGGACTAGTAAGTAGATTCATGAGTAAGCCAAAGAGAACTCACTTACTTGCTGCAAAGAGGGTATTGAGATATGTTAAAGATACTAAAGATCATGGAATTTTCTTTCCATTTGGCACAAAGAAATCAGAACCAGAACTTCAGCTTGTTGGGTATGCAGATTCTGACTTTGGAGGAGATTTGGTAGAGAGGAAGAGCACCTCTGGATATTTGTTTTTAATCAATGAAGCACCTATCTCATGGTGTTCATCAAAACATAAAGTAATTGCCCTCTCATCATGTGAAGCAGAGTATACCTCAGGGTGTCTTGCAGCATGCCAACTGGTTTGGCTTGAGCAGCTTTTGCAGAATTGAAAACCAGAATCACAGCTCCTCTGCAACTCAGAATTGATAATGTTTCTGCAATAAACTTGGCAAAAAACCCACTAAGCCATGGGAGAAGTAAACACATAGAAGTGAGGTTTCACTTCTTGAGAAGAATGGTTAACAAAGGAAGAATTCAGATCATCCATTGCAACACTGAAGATCAACTTGCAGACCCTCTTACAAAGGCATTGAGGGGTGATCACTTTGAAGAATTGAAGCAAAAAATGGGTGTGGTATCACTAAACAAACTTGAATTAAGGAAGAGTGTTGAAGTTAGATAGGTTTTAATTCAAGTTGTAATTGTTTAGAAGTGTTTTGTTGTTGATAGTTGAAACTTACCATTTTAGGAAATCTGTTTAAATTTATGTTGTGACAAGTTTACTATAAAAGACAAGTTTCTATTTTGCTTTGAATGCATTGAGGAATATTCACTATAATTTTCTCTTCTTCTCTCTAACGCACAATCTTCATTTTCTCTTCATTTTCATTCTTCTTATTTCTGTTTTCTGTTTGGTGTTGTGTGGCAAGTTAAAGCCCCAACATTATCATTCTAACATATTATGAAACCAAAATATGTATATATTCGCTATGTAATTCAGATATTTTGAAAATATCTCTCACAAGTATCATGGTCCGGAAGGTGATAAGCCACTTCATGTGATATGAAATCATTATATCTATCTAATGTAATTATATCTCCATATAACAATATACTTGATTTTTAAGCCCTTCCAACATAAGGTTCTATGTGGATATCCCAACTAATAACAAAGTAAAAAATGAGGAAAGGAGGAGAAGAATAGATAGAAATAAAAGAAAAGAAGGGGTGCGGGAAACAATAGTATATTATTATATTTATTTATAAGAAATCATCAAAGGTTGGCTCTGTAACACCTAACGTCCTTCTACTTATTTGTTAAGAGTGCGAGAGGCTATGGCAGAAAGATCATAATCTCAACGTAATATCCAATGTGGTCATCTGCTTCAGCAGACTGTCATCTTTTGACAATGTGCTTGGGCGCAAAACAACAATACCAAATGAAAATTACTATGCCCCCAATATGAGTAACACTATCATGCATGATAATGATAGGAAATATACATGCACGATAATCGTGGATGGAAGTAGCTGGTGTATGAAGTGAGGGGTGTTAGAGGATAAAAGTGAATCCCATGTACTCTTCTTATAATATTCAGAAAGAGATATTAGGTGTGAGATTAGTGCACTATTAAATGTGACACTCGTGCACTGACCCGCCCTTTCATTTTTTTATAACTTTTAAATATTTATTTTTATTAAAAAAAACTCATATAATACTATTATTCGTTTTCTATAGCTTTTTAAATATTTATTCTAAAAATATCACGTTTCGGTTTCCCTATTTTCATTTGAAAAACCAAATTTGAAATTTTCATATATTTTCCTTATGTTATTGAATAGGTTTCGAGCATGCGAATGTCAGGTAACATTTGTATTCTTAACAATATTAATATAGAGTGATGTGTGTTCTTAACAATGCGAATGCACGGGTAACATCTGTGTTCTTAACGATACAATGTACGGGTAATATGTGAGTTTTTAACTATGTAAATGCACATGTAACATGTGTGTTCTTAACAATATAAATACGTGGATAACATGTGTGTTTTTAACCATGCAAATATACAAGTAACATATGTATTCTTAAATATATTAATGCACATGTAATATGTGTTCTTAATTATGCAATAAAAAATATTATTATGTGTGTACGGGTAACTTGCTAGTATAGAATTGTAACCAAGTCATTGATATCACAAGCCAATGTCCTTAGTATTAAAGAAATTCAAAGAGTGAGGTCTGATGTGGTATAAAGTGAATCATATGACGTAGATGATGCATTTAATTGATGTATCACATTCATTGACGTGAAGTTTTAAACCCTTACTTTATTAGTCATTAAAATTAGCCATATTAGTCTTTATATACACGATTAGTATGTGTATAATGTAACAAGTTATGTTATGCTTGGTGCTAAAAGTATAAGACAATTAGTTTCGTGTCCTTTAGCTTATGGAGGTAGTAGATTGAAGTAGTGATTCGTTTGGTGGTGCTAGCTTTTTTAAGTGAGTTGATTATTAGATTATATGTATTTCTCTCCTCTGAAGATTTTTACTTAAGCTTTTTATTTGGATTCTTTTGCATTGGTTATTTGAAAGGAAAAGGAAACATTCTTTTTGGCTTTGAATAGCGAAAACAACATATAAAGTTGATCTTCGACCAACATTAAAATGTATTTTACAATTGAAATTTAATAATTTTATTTTGCATGAATGAGTCGAAGATGACCATACATACTTTTTTTAATTCTTATTCACGAGTATATAAAAAGTAAAGTAATTTTCTAATTTAAAATATGCGGTAAATCATAAATCAGTTCAGAAGCCAAATTCAAGTTATCCTTAATGAAATTTTATGCTTAAACTTATATTAAAATTTTACTCCTATATTTTTTCTTGCTTTTAAAATTAAATTTATTTCTTCTATTTTTTTGTAGCAATTATCACACTAATTAAAATTTTGAAAAATTAGTGTACTACCAACTTTGTTATCATGACAATTTAATTAATCTTTTCTGGTCTAAATATAATATTGGAAAAAAGAAAAACAAAATGATAGACAATAAAACTAACCAATTCTTATTCCAAATAGGTGATGTCCACAATATCAATTAAACAACATCATAATTTCATATTATGAAAACTACATATTGAAGGAAAAACAAGACTACTTACAAAAACACAAATTAACTCTTAGGATCTCTTGATACACAAAAATTATCAAGCATCCTTGTACTACCAACTTTGTTATCATGACAATTTAATTAATCTTTTCTGGTCTAAATATAATATTGGAAAAAAGAAAAACAAAATGATAGACAATAAAACTAACCAATTCTTATTCCAAATAGGTGATGTCCACAATATCAATTAAACAACATCATAATTTCATATTATGAAAACTACATATTGAAGGAAAAACAAGACTACTTACAAAAACACAAATTAACTCTTAGGATCTCTTGATACACAAAAATTATCAAGCATCCTCATGTTAAAGAGTTTACTTTTGATATATCTAGATTAAAGAAATAAGAGATGACATGTACTTTCAATTATGGTTCAGTTATTGTATAGTATCATTTCATGTATTAAAATTAAGCTCATAGTAATACATTTCTGGATGATCAAAAAGCACAAGATGGAAGTAAATGTCAGAGACTTATTCCTTACTGAGAGCGATGTATTTCATGCATGTAGAAACAAGAGGCCATCCAAACAATCAGCAAGTGTAGGTTTAACACCAACTCGCTGTTGAAGTTGTTCCATAATTGGTTGAGAAGAACCTCCTTTTACTAGTTGTCTACCATCACCATCATTTTTCCTCGGCTCATTTGGTTGAGGTCGGTATGAGAGGAGAGAAACCGATGATAGTTTGCAAATTTTTTTTTTTTTTTGTGGAATGAAAGAGAGTAAAGAAAAAGAAAAGTGGTGGATTTCATGCCAATTTTTCTGTCTTCAAAAATAAGAAGGGTTAGAGTTGAGAGAATAAATATTTAAAAATAACTTAATTGCCCCTTCAACTTTACACTATTATATACATGTGTAAAATATAAGAGTGTGGACTTCTAACCATTAAATACTCATGTAACCCTTTATAGGATATTCTTATTTGATATTTTTAAACTATTTTAAAAGTATAATTAATATTTACATTCAAAAGGTTTAAATAAATACTAATTTATTAACGCATGTTAAAACTAAATATATTTTTATAATTAAAACTTACAAAATAAATAAAGTTAATATATAATTATTTACAATGGTAAAAATGTATATACATAAAAAGAGCTCATATTTTATTCATTGTTTTTCTTTCACTCATTTTTATTTTACTACCATCTAACTCTTATTGTATTCACCATTTATCTCCACACATAACTCCCTACACAAATTTGTGAGTTACCCATAAACCTAAAAATATTATTATTTATGTATTATCATCATTGTTAAGGTGCATGTTTAAATATGAACCAAATTATTTAATTAAATATTCCAAGTGTAGTTCAGCATTATTTTTAGATACTTCTTTGTTTGGTTTCCCATAGGTGTATCCTCAGGCAATCTCCAAGTCGGGAATATCCAGAGGTACGTGGGGCTAACTCTCCCAACAAGCATTTTTTCCGTCCACAAGACTGGAACCCGAGTTCTTGCTTAAGTGGAATCAAGCATGTACCACTTGAACCAACGTCCGTTGGTATTTTTAGATACTTTAATTAAATCTATATATTTAATCATATATATATATATAATTATATATTTAATAGTAACGTTATATTTCTTAAAAAAATCACTAATATTTAATTATAATTTAGAATAAAAGTTATTATTAATGCGAATAAATATTTAATTTTTTATTCTATATGTGAAAAAATAAAGTCATACTTTCTCTATCTTCTTTTTTATTTATTGTTTTCTTCTACCAAATAATCTATAATTCTATTCTTTTTCTCACATTCTCCTCGTCTCTGACATCTTTCTTTCTTTTTTTAACTTTTTCTCAACAACTAAAAGAAGACTTAAGTGATAAAGATAATAGAATGAATTTCTTCTGAAATTTCAATTAAACAAACAAATCACCACCACCTAGAGATCATTATGCCTCATAAGCTTCACTATAGAAGATGAACCAAGAAATGCTTCATTTTATATATACTAAAAACAAATCAATCACGACAAAATAGTAGTTGTAAGTGTAAAACTAATATGAAATAAGAATATTAATTTAATATATATGTACAAATTTTTTATACGTTTAACATATTATACATTATTCATCTTTACTATTTTATTTACGATTTAGCGACTAATTAACATATGTAAATAATATTTATTATTTTATGTAAGAATATATCCAAGAACACCACATATATTACTTTTTTATACTACTATGAGTATTCATCACCTTTTTTGGTTAAAGAACTAATTCCTTTTGGAGTGCATGATTGCTACCAATAAATATCGCTCATATGAATTAAACATTTGAATTTTTAGTCGAATTCAATGAATCTTACTGTCCTAAGTGGCACATACCAAACGACGCCGTTTCAGTTACAGTTAATCTTAGCGTTTAAATTTTATTTACATCGGACGGACCAGATGAGGGGCACTATGGTAATAGAATGTCCAAACCCTAGCCGCATATATAAATATGCAGTTTCATCCATGGACAACGCATTGCTGCAAAGTGTGAAACTCCGATTGAGTTAGATTCCATTTGCAATGGTATGTATGTTATTGTTTGTTTTATGAATTTCTCTTTTATAATGATTTTTTCTATTGTGTTATGAATTAAATGTAGCACTTTAAACTATGATTAGGCTTCAGAGAAGAAATTATCGAACCCGATGAGGGAAATCAAGGTGCAAAAGCTTGTCCTTAATATCTCTGTTGGTGAGAGTGGAGATCGTCTCACTAGAGCTGCCAAGGTTTTTTTTATTTATTTCTGTAATTTTTTTCGTTCGCTTTCTTCTTTTTTTATTATTTTATTCAATAATTTGCTGTTTTTATATGATATTATAGGTGTTGGAACAGCTCAGTGGCCAAACCCCTGTTTTTTCTAAAGGTTCTTAATATTTTTATGTCTTGTCACTTTAATAGTTGTCTCTGTTATCATTATTTTAGTGCCAAGTCTGATTCAAAAATTCACTGTGATTCATAAATGCACTGATCGTATTGAACAATGGCATGCGTTTTTTAATAGAGTCTCGTTGCAATTGCATAATAGATCGAAAGGATTGTAAGGACCATTTATTTAGAGTCTGTTTGCGAGTAGGGGAAGAAACAGAAAGCAAATACTTTGGACCCATCTCGCAAGTGTATTATTTCATGGCTCCCAAGTCCCATGCTTTTCTCTTCCATGCATTACCCTCCAAAAATCAACTTGTGAACTACACTTTGCGAGTTGGGTTTCGGAGGGACCAAGAAATACACTTGCCATATGATTCTGAGGCTTCCTTCTCAACTAAAACCCAACTCGTAAATGAACCCTTAGGGTTTTCCTTTGAACGGGAGATATTTTTTTTTTTTTGTAAATTTCACGACGGGAATATGGTTGTTATATATAAATGATGTGTATCTGAGAAGAAAATTGAGATTCAGCTTTTAGTTTTTAGCTTCTCTGCTTAAAATTTTCTGCTGAAAACATTTGACGAATTAATTTTTTTGAGAATCATAAACAAATGAGCCCTGAATAAGTATAATTACTTTTATTAGTGCTTATTTGGTCAGGGGTTGATATGATTGCTCTAAGTTCTAAAACTTGATCATCAACTCTTTCAAATTCTTATGAAAAATAAAGGCTCTATAATTGAGTCAACAGCAGGGGTCCATTAAGTGACCACCAGACTGCCGCTTAGAGTCAAAATGAAAATACCTTAAGAAGATCCTTGAAACCCCCTTGGTTGTTTTCATGACACAATATATGGTCAAATTCCTGCCACTTCCGGTTTGGTACATAAATTGTATTGAGAGTTTTTTTCAATCTCACTAAGCAAATGATGATTTAAACCTTTTAATATTTGATGCTTCGATTCTATTTGACTATCAGATCTTGTTTTCATTACATTTCCCCCTCCGTCAAAAACATGTCTGAGGATGATTGCAACTTGTTTTCAGGGAACATGTTTGAAGTCACCTTGTCTTCTAAACAAGTTGCCTAGATGCAACTATCAATCTGTATAATATATTTTTTTATATTTGACATTGGGCCTTTTGCTGATTATTTTCGTTTTCCTGCTTGTTAACAGCAAGGTACACTGTGCGTTCCTTTGGTATTAGAAGAAATGAAAAGATTGCATGCTATGTTACTGTTAGAGGCGACAAGGCAATGCAGCTTTTGGAGAGTGGTTTGAAGGTGAAGGAATATGAACTTCTGCGAAGAAACTTCAGTGATACTGGATGTTTTGGCTTCGGTATCCAGGAGCATATCGATTTAGGAATCAAGTAAGCAAAAAATTGTGTTTTTTTGCTGAAATAATTTGGCTCCTTGTTTTTCCATTATATTGTATATGTAATGTTATATATATAGGAAAATGCTTAATGCTGACATGTTTTGAAAGTTTGCTATGAGGCTGGCAAGGATGTTTACTTCTTTATTATAAATGTGTAGTTTACTGATGAGTTTCTCTACTTTTGCTTACCGTCCCATAATTTAGAAGCAAATTGAATTTAATCTATGGTTGTCATTGCATGTCATTTCCTTTGTCGCTGTCGACTAAATTGTGGTTTATTCTCCCCTATGTGTATCTTGTAATTTTCAAATAATTCAATGTTGTAAAAGTTGTACTAAAAATTGGTCCTGCTTCAGGTATGATCCTTCCACTGGTATTTATGGAATGGACTTCTATGTTGTTCTGGAACGCCCTGGTTATCGTGTTGGACGTCGTCGTCGCTGCAAGGCTCGTGTTGGTATCCAACATCGTGTTACAAAGGATGATGCAATGAAGTGGTTCCAGGTGAAATATGAAGGTGTGATCCTGAACAAGTCACAGAATATTTCTTAGATTGAGGTAGTTGTAATAGGGATTTTACCAGTTTTATTCAATTTTAACTGCATTTCAATGTTTCTTGAACTAGTTAGCTTAAATTTCTGGAATATGCCTCTTGTCATTTGAGCTGTTTGATGGTACTTTTTTAATCATTTATTTTTGGCATCTCTATATCTATATTATGCTTTTAACACTCACATGATTGTAATGAATCAGCAGATGAACTCATGACCCATATCTTATTTTGTAATCAATTAGATGGAAGAATCTAATGACTTTCATGATCTAATGTTTACATAATCTATGACTCTTTCCACTTATTACTGTTACCTATCTTAAGCCACCATATTAATTGTGTATTGTCTCACATTTTGTGCTACTCTTCATACATGCACTAATGCACTTGTATTCATAGGACATAGTGACATGTGCATAGATATATATGTAACTCGACCTGATCTTATATAGCAAATACTTAAACATGCCGCATTGCATCTTATTAGAAATGGGTGCTGTTTTCTGCCTCATTTCATAGGTGAAAATTGTATACCTAGGGCATGCTTGGTAAGCCTTAAATTTTTTGAGATTTTGCTTATTTTTTTAAAAATATGCTTAAAATGTGAACTATGAATGTTTGACCAATGATGTTAAAACTGGATCATACTGGCCGGTTCAACCGGAAAACTGGTGAACCGGTCTCATAACCGGTACGATAAAGCTGTTGAACCGGACAAGTATCAAAACTGGTCAAAAATTGGTCAAAACTGATCAAAACTGGTGAACCGGCCGGTATTTCACTAAACCGGCCGGTTTATACATATATATTTTTTTTTTAAAAAAACTTAAACTTAAAAACCCATTACAATGTGACCCATATTTCCAACATTTATTCAACACTTCAAAACACATGTTTCCAAGACATACTTAGATTACACCTTTTGGTTCTTTGCATCTGTGTGTAATCTCAGTGACATTTGTGTAATCTTGGAGTTCTATTTGAAGATAGGATTTTGTCCAAAAATATAATATCGACATAAGACAACTTTGACTCATTGATGTTAAATATTAAAACTCTAAATTTATTTGTTTCGTAGAGTCAGTTATGAACTTGTGTCATTTATTGATATTCTGCAGTTGTATACTTTTGGATTGATATATGTTGCAATTTAGACATTGAATTTGTTAAATACTTAAAGTTGTTTGTTTAGTAAATTTTGAGTAGATTATAAATTTGAGTATCTACCTATTTGGAAATTTTTTGTTATAAGTTTATATATATAAATATAAGTAGGTATGTCCGTTTAACTGGCATGCGGTTTAATTATTGAACCACTAGTTGAACTACTGGACCACTATACCATACCCTGACCGGTTTGATAACCAGTACGGTTTTAACAATACCGTATTTGACAACCAAATAAAGTTATAAACTAAATATTTTGTTTTTGAAAAAATAAGTCAAAAAAGTATAAGTTCCAAAATCATTGCTTGGTTTATTTTTTATTAGCTTGTTGTTTCAAATTTTTTACTACACATTTTAAATCATCGTAACTTTATTTCTCTCCTCTTTTTTTTTTTTTACTCTTCCATAAACTTCATATTTTTTACTATTGATATTGGTTTTTATATTTAATTGTAATATTTTTTTTGTTATGTAATATTAATAATTTATAGTAAAAAGATATATGATTGTAAATATTAAAAAAAATGTATATTTAAAAAATAGTATGAAAAATAACAAAAATAGTCGTAACATAAACAATAATATTAAACCATTTTATGTAAAAAACAATTTTTTTTTATTTTATCCACATAAAACAGATTAGTTTATATTTAGTTTTCAACTAAAACAAATTAAAAATATCACAGTTTATAAACTAAAATTAAAAATATACTCTATATTGAATGCAAATAAGTGAAAGAAAAAAACTTCTGATATAAGAAAACTTATGTAGCATTAAAACAATCTCAATACACAACCTCTTATACAGGTTACTTCACATTTATACGCAATATCAAAAGCACAAATTCGTGAAGTGTTGGATGATTTTTTTTATTGCTTTCTCGCTCTTCATCAATTTGGCACATGAAAAACTCATTCTTATCTTGTTCCTAAAAGAAATTTTTATGTACTTAGGAATATATACTTAATCTGCATATATTTAACAGGAGGAAAACATAATCGTGCATACTGTTAGATACGTAAATATGTAACTCTAAATTTAAAATATTAAATAATAAAGTCTACCTTAAAAAGTTGGGGGTATAGTATGTACAGTAAAAAGTATTATAGATAATAATTTTTGTTTTAAAAAGGTATGCTAAATTAACTGTAATAAGAATTTCACACTAGATAAAGATAAACCTTTATTTCTTTCATGTGGATCAGATTGAAACTAGTTAATTAAAGGGGGAAGATTTTAAAATGGGTTGATGGAAATTATAATATTATTTTTCTCATATGCTATTGTAGGCTATACAAATCACATAAAGATTACATATATGTGAGCTCTTCTCAAAGGGTGAGGATTTCAGGAGAAAGACCAATACTAGGTAATGGGTGGAGCAGATTTGATCAAATATATCCTCTTCCTGAAAACTGAGGCAAAATTCAAGGCAAGTTTGAACTTGGAACTCTCATTCTAAGAATGCCAAAGAATAAGATGATTTTACAAGTTTCCCCTAAACAAGAAGTGAAAACAACCCAAGAGAAAGATCAACCTGGTCCTTCTGAGAAACCTCTCCCTGAAAAGGCACAAGAAACCTTTCCACAACAATATACAGCTCCTAAAGTGGGAGCACCTATAGGAGACAATAAAAATGCTTCACTACCCAGCCCTGTAAAAGGGTCACTTGGTCCTTCAGAGAAAGCAAAGGCTGAAGATAGTCAGAAGAAAAGGGTCTCAAAGAAGGAAGTTAAAGAGGATTGGAAGCCTTATGATTTGGAGAAGGCTATTATTAAGGAAATTTATGCAAGAGCAAGTGAAGTGTCACCCAAGGAATTAGCAGAAACTTCTGGTCTAAACAACCCAGAGAATACAAAGAGGATATGATTGGCAGTGTAGGGAGTATGGAATCATGGAATTTACTGTTTCTACATGCCAGGTTGTTACAAGAATAGCAGAAGGGAAATTGAATGAAAGGAAACATTTAGTTGTAAATATTGGTGCTGCAGCTCTAGTCATTGTTGCAGCTCTATGCGAAGTCTGAACAGAAAACACAAAGTTGTAATCCTACTCGATTATATAAGAACTAAGGACTTGGTGGGGTGTTGATAAGCGGAGTCGTTTAAACTTTAAAGCAAACTACATAATCATATTGGGATTTCAATTATGATACATTATCAGAATATAAAAAATATACTATCTATTAATTATGTATTGTCACATAGGCCACTAGTGACTGATTTCATGTCTCAAAAGAGTCAACAAGGAACTCCTCAAACTTTGTCAAGTAGAAAGAGATACCATACATCAAAATGTAGAAACGTTTGCAGGAGTCCTTGCCAAAAATAGTGAGATGCAAAGATTTGAAATGAAGAGTAGCTTTACCGTAGCTGATGAAGAGATTCATAAAAAGGAAGATATTGAATCAAAAGGGAAAAGAATCAAGGGTGTATCAGCTTCTGTTTCTCAAGCTATGAGATGCCCAATAAAGAGGTTCAATGGAGAAGATAACCATATATGAGTGCAACAGTTCTATTGGTGGCACAGGGTTTTTGTGCTTCTTACCAGCAGATGCATATTTTAGGCAATAGTCTCAATGATTGTAGAAAAAGAAAAAAATGGTAAGGAAATCTAGAAAGAAAGAAAAATTAAAGAGCAATTGTCTTAGCCACTGGAAACAAGTACACAGGACAAATAAATCACAGCTACACTATATGACAAAAATAATCATAACTTTATCATTCGACGAGCACACGACATATTTGTCCCTCCACCTTTCAGATACCCATATTCGGTATTTCGTTAATTAACTCATAATCATTAGATTAAATAATAGCATATAATTAATTAGTAAGAGGTGGTTGTAATATGGTAGGGTTCCTATTAAAAAATGATTTGTCATACATTTAGCTCCTGGTTAGAATTGGTCTCTTAATTTCATTAGAAGACAAGAGTCTGTAATAAAATATGTTTCTGTATAAAAGAATATGCAATCTACCATTATTAATCAGAAACTTGGTCACCATGAGAATCATTACCATTGTTATCCTGATCAAACAGAGATTTACTTTTAGATTTTGATGTTTTGCTAGATTTTGATGGTTTCTTGACTTTTTCAGCCTGCAACTCCAACACCTTCTCTGAAAGTTTTCGCTTTCTTTTAATGTGTGTTCCCCCAGCATCATCTGCAAAAGAAATACAACTTGTAGAGGAAGAATACAAAACTCAGATAAAGGACCAGACGACCAGTGGAAATATGGAATAAATTTGCTGCCAGTTATAAATTAATAATTCAATTGTCCATATCATAGTTTCCACAAAGTTTTACATTGGCTATTGACTGTCAAACACAACATTCACCTTTTATCCGGCTTAGGATAGGCTATGTATAGCATCAAGCATACATAGGCAAGTTTGTGGTTCAAGGCTTCCTTCTTTTAAAAAAAATGGGACTCTTAATAAACCAAATACCCAGTTACATGCATACAGTGATATAGTGCAGGGTGTTAGAAATATAAAATCACTCATTTGCCTTCACGCTTCAGCTTTTGGGAAAGTTTGTTCTTCATATTGTATCAAAGACTCTAGACTAAGTCAAGAACTCAATCCTTGGTGTCCCCATTCTTCTTAATAAACAAAAGATGTAAAATTTCAGCACAAGGTCTGATGGACCTGTACTCCGAGCCCAAAGAGCTATAGCGTGAGGGTGTGTGTTAGAAATATAAAACCATTCATTTGTCTTCACCCAACAGCTTAAGCTTTTGGGGAAAGTATTGTTCTTGACACAAGGCATGATGTTACCTTCAACTGGAATTGAGACATTATTCGATGTATGCCCATTTGGTTCAGCCTCTTCTGAACGTGGGGATCCGGAGTTATTACTGTCCACCATCTTTGAAGAACTTTCTACAAACTTGTCTTCTTGTTGCTCAGCGACATCAAGAGTTGGTGGCAGGAAACACAGTTCTTCTTGAGACATATCAGAGTCACTAAAAGCTGGATCTTTCTCCAGTGCTACAATGTCAACCTCCTCATCTCCGTTAGCATCAGATCCTTTTACCTGAAAGCATGTGAACTTAAGATTAGGAGTAAAAAAGGATACAAGAAAAGAAAGAAACAGAAGACCTGCATAACCATGTAACGCTCACTTACCTTCTCAGTGTCAGGATTCAAATCAAATTCATCTTCTCGCTCCACATACTCCTCGTTTTCCTCAAGCTCTTTGAAATCAGGAGCAAATGCACTCCAGTTCTCAGTGTAATCTTTCGCCCAGATATAAACTATGCCATTTAAGGAAACAGATACCACAATGGGACGTACAGGATGCCATGCTAAATCAATAAGGGCTTCCTTAGGTCCTTCAAGGATTTTCACAAGATGCCCAGCCCTGTCCCATATGTAAATCTTGTGCTCTCCTTTGCTAGCAGAACCACTGACAACCCACTCGCCATCACCACTGAAGCAGGGAGCTTTCCAGTGCACCTTTGTGATCGCATCTTGAAACTCTCGGAATAAGGTTAAGCATTTTGATCCTACACCCTTCAGCTTCTCAACACCACTTTGATCACTGAGCCTCTCATTCAAGTCATCAAGGGCTCTAACTTCATCTTTCAAGGGCAGAAGATTTTCGTAGATCCTGATTACCCGATCATTTGAGTTTGTTAGTAGATACTGTCCATTCCTGCTGAACACGATGTTCTTCACTACAGACCCACTGGAGATAGGAACCATGGCACGTACTTCACCATATTTATGATCAATTACAAGAATTTCCCCTTTTGAGTTTCCCAGATAAACCAGATTGCCATACTTACTAAAACATGCAGCAGTGGGTGTGAAGGAGATAGTTCCATCAGACCACTTGTTGCGTGATGCAGGGGTTGATCCATTGGATATCTCTGAGACAGAAACTTTAAGCGAAGTTGTGTTTCCTGTATTCAAGTCAACAATAATTGGAGCACATGAGAGAGGGCATGCTAAGCAAAGAGGTGGTGAGGAACCTGGATGAAGACGAACTTGTAGAGGGGTTTGTTGCAAAACTACTCGTGTTATCCTATTACCACTTACAACATCCCACAAAGATAATGATTTGTCAGCAGCAGATGCAAGAATTCGATTACCACACTTTGACCAACAGATACTAGTTATGGGAGAAGAACATCCATTATCTCGAAGCTCTTTAGCAATGCCCCTGGTTTCAAAATCCCAGATAATGCAGCTTCCATCATTGCACCCAGCTAATTCAATTGATCAAATCGAGCATAAAAAATGAGAAAGTTGATAATGCATGATACCTCCAATTAATAATCCATAAGTTCAATACTTGCAATAATATATAAGCAACCCAAATTCAAATAAATAGGCATAATATATGCAACAAGTCTATGATTAAGAAAAAAGTACTACTACATAAATCAGAAAGAAGTAAACTGAAAAAAAAATCACTCTAAATCTAAACCTAAAAGTAAAAAAAGTTGTGTAAATATATCTATTCCGGATGTTTGTACGCAAAATGCTTAAAATCAATGGATTTTGCTTTTGCAAACTGTGTATAAGCAGAACACGTATAACTTGGTCAAGTTCACAGCCACAAAGGTTCTAATTATTAACTAACATTCAAAACTAATATTACTCATATAAGTGAAGCCTCTACGGGTAAAAAAATAAGTAGAGAGTGTTTAGAAGAAGGGTGAAGAAAACATAAACAGGTGAGAAAAATGTCTCGGTTGCAGGAGAAGAACCTATATCACAATAAAGCAATAGTGTCTAAAACAAACCCACAGTACAGTACACTAAATGAAAGAAAAACATTCCTCATAAGACAAAGCGTGCCATACAAGTCTAAACCAAAATGCTCAGTACAATAGAATATCAAGTAAAGCCAACCGCGTAGAAACAAAAATCACTGCATAATATCAAGTTTTTTAAGCAAACACATTGCATAGGATATCAAGTTTTTTATAAAATAAAATAGGGCTCCATTCTTGATCATGATAGACCCGATTGTGGGACCCAATTGCAAACCTCGCAGAAAACGCATCAGCTTGAAGATTGGGTGTGTTTTCAGAAATTACCCCTTGCGTCCCTGTCATGTGCACTATTCGCCGCTCCACTCACTAAAGTGGCGGCTAAAGTGAACCGTTCTACCACGACGCAACTGGTAAAGTGTCGTGGCGACCCAAAAAATGCGCTCTGCTAACGCACAATAGTGTGTCATAGCGCCGTTATTAACTACCTGGACCAATCTGTAATTATCACATATGATTGTTCCTTAATTAGTGCACTGAAGAGTAAATAAATTATACCAAACCAAATCATCCGCAATAAGTTTTTCCCATACATAGAGCAATTATAATGGTAAAGTAACAAGTTCAGTCATTGACTATCACTAGCATACAAAGTCAGCTTAAATATCCATACAAAAACCAATGCCTCTATTTTCTATAAAAGTGAAGCAAAATGTAACCCGAACCTCCTTACTTCTATACATTTCAAAATATCTCCACTACAAAAGCAATAACAAGAAGCCGGGTGAAACCACTAAAATTTAAACACTGGAGTGTATAATTAATGCACAAGGATTAGCTAACTAAAACTGTTATTTTAACCTCAAAATTGCCATTCAAACGACACAAAACAAAACAACTTTCCAAAACAAGATTGTTTGCATAAACAAACACTAGGTTTTCAAGATGGCAGCAGTAGAAGCATAAGTAGCCCTTAGTTTTGTAATGACTTAACAGTTTCTCAGTGTTATTTCTTTGCAAAATATATAAAATTTTAATGGCACCTTTACGTATAAATTATGAAGGAGCAAGTGAGAAATAGCATACCAGCAAGAAGGGTACCCCTCCGATTGAAGGCAATACATTTCATAGAACCATGTTGCAAATACTCCTCTATCACTTCTGGGAAGTCTCCTTGCAACGGATCTATTACATTCCACACAATAATAATATCAGACAAAAAAAATTAAAGAGTAGCATAACATAAACACAAGAGCTAAGTGTAGCGAGTGCACGAGTCTCCCTCCTAGTGGAGTATGGGGAGGGCAACCCTCGCAAAATGAACAGACTGTTTCCGGTATTTGAAACCATGACCTCGAGTTCACAAACTGTAAACATTTATCAATTGTGCACTAAGGATTATGAAGTTGGAACATCTATTGTGAAAGTAAGGTATGCTGAAAAAATGAGGTTACAGTAACAATTGGTGTGGAGAGAATGGGGTGGAAGATGATAAATGGGAAGAAGAAAACGAACCAATAATGGGTGTAGTATTCATCGTTACAAGGAGCACAAGGGTATGAGAGAAGGAAGAAGAAGTGAGAGAGGGAAAACACCACAACACAGTGAAATGAAATTTTGGTCCACAAGAAGTCACACGTACAACAAACTCTGTCTTTTTTTACATTACTTTTTCATTTTTATATTGTCAATTGTCTCAAATATAATACAATCAAACCTAGGACTTCTGCCAAAAAAACATGGGAGATCATGGACTTCTGGGCAGTGCCTGGTTTCAGTTTTTTTACATATTATATTTTACAAATAATTATTTTTGTTCTCTCAAAGTTGAACTTACAATTAATTATTCACGTTAACTTAGCAACTGGAATAATACCTAGGTGTTATCAAAAGCAATCACAATGGTAATAAAAAATAGTTCACCGTCAAAATAAGTATGTTTTTCCTCGAAGTTTATCATTAAAGATGAGTTGTTCTTATTTCACAATAGTAAATTAAATAAACATTATTCTTAAAGTTATAAGTCAACATTAAAAAAATGAAAAAAAACTGTTACACGAAATAAATATAAATGATAGATAAGTTTGTGGAATCCATTTAAGAATGAAAATAGAGTTACACCATTAAAAATAATTTTGGCTTAAATTACTAAGTTATTAAAAAGATAATAAATATAAAATAATATGGGACTAATTTAAAAAGGAAAAAGTTGTTTTAGTGATGCTCTAACAAGCCAAAACCAAATTTTTAGAATTTTTGATGTCTAAGAAATATTAGAGAATAAAGTCAAATTCAATCAGCTTTTTGGGATAAGACATAATTAACTCTTACATGTTTTTAAATTGTAAGTTTTAACCATACCATCTTTTATATTCTAAACAAGATACTTTTCTCAGGTAGTACGAAAAAAATAGATAAGAAAAAGAATGAAAAGAAAGAGAAAGGGAAGAAATAAAATATATTTTTGTAATATTTAATAGAAGAGAAGAATGAAAGAAAATAAAGAGAAGTATATATTTTCTTCTCTTCAATTGGATAGAAAGTGATAAGAGAAATGTGATATTATACTTTGAATGAAAACAATATCCTTAAATAAATGAAAGAATTTGTTTTGTTATTAATTAAAAATAAAAGTTATAATTTTAAAATTTAAATTATTATATGTATTTTATTATAATTTCAATTGTTTTTAATTAATATTATTTTTATATTTAAAAAAGATTTATGTAGGTTACTAGTATCTACTAATAGTGTAATAGTTTTTTACATTGTCACTATATTATCCACTATTTATTTAATCATTACTATTAACTAAAATAAATACAAAAGAATTATGAATGGTGTACTGCTATAAATTTGTATATTACCGGTACATAGATATTACTCTATTAAACCAAACAAGTGAAGAAAATTTTGAAAGGTATATATGATATTTCATGCAAAATCACATTTCTCTTCACTTTCTCACCAAATTAAAAGAAAAATAACTGGATCACACGCTTTTTTTACTTTTTCCTTTCTTTCTCTCTTCATAATCATAGAAGAAAAATCCTGCCTTTCTCTTCCATTTCTTTCTCAATCTTTTCTCTACACTTTAATTCTATCCTATCAAATGTATTGAATTTTTTCATGCTAACCCTTCCCCATATAATTATAATAACCGCTTCCAATTTTCTATTATCATTTTTGTTATCCAAATTCAAAAATTTCTTCGTATTATCTACATATCTTCCGCTATAACCTATAGAAACTAAGGTAAAATAGAAGATTATATACAGATTCATTAGGCACCAACCACCAATTATGGCAACAAATCATAACATCCATGACAAACCATTAAACACCAAATAAGCAAGGGAGCAAGAAAGCTTTTGATGTTACCTTGAAATTGGATAAAAACTCAAATATGTAACCTTAACTTGTAAATTGATATGGAGAAGTGCTAATCAAGGTGCCACTTTAGGAAGGAAGAGTCTTATTGTTGTATTATTGTGATTACTTTGAGTTCCGCTAGTGTGTTTGTCCCACACCACAAACAAGTAAATCCAACAACAAAATCTGATAACAAAAATACATAATTCATTCACAAGATCGGAATTTTGTAATATTGTTTTTTTTATACTATTAAGGATATCTTTTTACATTCTAGGTAAAGACTTGATCCTTTTTCGGGATCGTGATTGTTTCTCCCAACAAGTATGTTCCCAAGAGTCGAACCACTAACAATGTAAAGGAAATAATAGTTTAAAAGTAACATTATTAAAACAATTCATTAGGTTTTGTTTGGTTATAGTGTAGAGAGTAGGAAGAAACAAAAAATGTAAGAAGAGTATTAAAAAGTAAGGAAAAAAGTAAAAAACAAAGTAATTCTTTGTATTATTTGATATAAAAGAAAGATAAACGTGTGTGTTTTTTCTTATCTGTACGCCTTGTTTGGATAGGTGAACATTTATTATACTACAAAAGTGTGTCAATCTATGTGACACTTCCTCTAAAATATATATTTAAGTTTAAAATTTAATAATAAAATATTTTTTTATTAGACATAATTTTTTGGACAGAAAATATTCTCCTGTTTGAATATGGAGAAAATGATAAGAGCAAAAATGTATTGAATTCAAGAACAAAAATACCATTGAAATAAAGATAAAAATACCTTTATAATTCATAATTATTACAATATACCAAACTACTAATGTATTTTTTAATAATATATCAATTACTTTTGATATTTTTATGAAAAAATTATAATATCATGTACGAAAAAATGATATAATATTCAATACTAAAAAGTAAAAAATGTGGGTCAACAGACATAGAGTGACTAACAACACACTAATGAATAATAAAAGATGAATGAAAAGGATAAGTATTAGGCTAAGTATAAATTGGGAAGGATACTTGTTGAAAGTGAGTAACTCATTCAAAATAGATTAATTATATATTCATAAGTTAAAGAAATTATGAATGATGTACTTTGCTACACTTACTCATAATTTTGATGATTTTTAATTATATTTTAAATTATAGTGTAATATTTATACATTATCACCATTCATATTTATATACACTAGCGTGTCGACCGGCACTTTGTGTCTGTCGACCCGCATTCTTATTGCAATATATAAACTTAAATAAAAATATTGATTTAAGAAGATAAAAATCATTATATGATTGTTAGATATTAGTATTGTGTGAAAGTTTTTATTAGTTATTAAGGAGAGAGGTTAAAAAAGATAAAAAATAGATTATTAAAATTATGCCATGCATGGTGGTTACCACTTGTTTTGGCTTTATTAATAGTATAGATATAGATTACTAAGTTATAGTACACTGTGTATCATTTATTTACAGAATGATATTAAATATTTAAATAATAGATAAAAAAAATACAAAAAAAACTGCCCATATATTTTTCTCTTTAAATTAGTTTATATCCTAGGCTTGGCCATAATCCTAATCTCATTATTCCTCTTCTGAAATTGAAGAAAGCCCTAAGCCCCTAACCTAACCCTCGCTTCGTTTCTGAGGTCGACGACACTGAAGTGTTCCAATGGATAGAGAGGATCGAAAGAAGGAGCATAGAAGCAGCAAAGATTACGACAGAGAGAAACACAGAGACAAAGATCGCGATCGCGATAGGGATAGAGACAGAGATAAGAAGGATAATGATCGAGAGAAAGATAAGCATAGAGATAAGCATAGAGATCGAGGAGAAAGAGAAAGAGAAAGAGAAAGAGAAAGCCATAGAGATCATGGAGATAATAAAGTTAGAGATAAAGATAAGGATAGAGCTACCAGAAATGTTAATGTTGTTGATCAACCTAAGGATGAACATGCTCAATCTGAGACACACCAACTCGAGGAACGTATTTTGAAGTAAGTTAAATTATTGATTTCATCCTTAATTTATTCATTTATTTGAGTAATTTTAATATTATTTTTTGAATGTGCAATGTGAATCTGTATATTTTTACTTTAGGTAGTGTTTAATCCACATACAGAATGGAATATAGTGTATCGTGTTATGCTCTCTTTGGTTCCACGTCCTACTTCCACCCTTTTAGCAGAACCAAAAAGTGTTTTTTATTTCTAAACCATTATGTTTTTTAGTGGAACCAAAAAAATGTTCTTCCTTTTATTACAGATGAAGTGATAAATACATAAAATAGGGTAGAAGGTGAGAATAAAGAAAGGATACAGAACACCTTGATATTATTCAAACCTAGGAAGCATTTGGTGCATTGACATAACGGAGCGGACTGTCATGTTCTGCCCTCTTTGGTTCCACGGTTCCACCCTTTTAGATGAACCTAAATGTCCCACTTTTTGACCCCTGCCTTATGTACTGTTCTTTCTATAGAATAGCCCAAACACAGGGTAGGGTTTCTTAGGCATCACAACCAGTCTTTACTTGTATTCCAAAACAAAGAAGTGCAAGCAATTTCTTGCCACAATTCATAATATCACTGATATTTTCTAAAATGAGGCTTTAGAACTGTTTACTATAAACTCGCACACCTTCTCACAACTGTATTTCATTGTTTCACAAGCCTTCCCCTTTATTATTTTCTACTCCGAAAATAAACTTGCAAGCACACCCTTGATTCTAACATTGGTAGTTAAAGTTGGACATGAAAAACCATTTGTAATATATAATAAACCCATGTCAAAATAAAATATCAACTACTAAGAAATACCTAGGACTGATTTTTTTCTCTTAGCTTGCGAGGGTATGGTTGCTTCACTTGCTTGCATCTACCCAACATTGGCAATGAAAGTTGGACATGAAAACCATTTCTACCATATAATAAAACCCAAGTCCAAATAAAATGGCAAACACTAAGAAACACCTAAAACTGATTTTTATTTTTTATTTTTTATAAGTAAAAGGAAATAACTTCTTTGCCTGCGAGGGTAAGATTGCATATATATACTTTATACTTTCTCCAGGACCCACTAGGTGAGAGCCTAGTGCTCTGGTCCTCCTGTTTGCCAACCCACTTAGTGGGATTAAGGCTTGGTTGTCTTATTTTTTAAAGTAAAATACTGATAAGTGTGACATGTGAATCAGCAAGATCTATGGGATATTACAAATTTACAATCAACCTCATAAGCAAGTGTACCAAAACCAGTACGTTTGGACTTTGGAATTTTTTTAGCTAAGGGAAAGGTAGGGAATGGTTTGATAGTCACATCCCACTATTTGGATGTTTAATAAGGGAAAAAAGGAATTCCTGCTTGTTTGGGAGTTAAAAGTCTGCATAGAGGGTTTAAGCGTTATTTCCCCTTATTTAAACAAAACTACACACTTCTCTCTGTTTAACACTAAATCTGTTGGGAAGGAAGGGGAACCCATCCCTCTCCTTCCCCTCCTAAAAAAATCTTCCAAACAGGGGTTTGATTTACATTCCCCCTTCCCTTCCTTACCTCCCAGCCAAAGTCCAAACATTGCATAGGATACTCTGGTTTTTAAAAGTAGGTTTTCTAGATGCTGTCATTTGAGATCTGTGTCTTGTGTCAACCAATTGATTTATTAAGACCATCAGTGTTATACTGTTCATAACATTACCTTTCAAGTTTCAATTGTTACAAGTATAAAATTCATTCTGTTGTGATTGTGTCAATATTTATTTTATGGATAGGATGAAAGAAGCAAGGACAAAGAAACAAGCTGAAACTGCTTCTGAGATCTCGTCATGGGTTAATAAAAGCCGTAAACTTGAAAAGGAAAGAGTATTGCAGCTCTCAAAGATTTTTGAAGAGCAGGTTATTTTCTTTATCTTGTAACTGTAATTTGTTCTGTAAGATATTGACTTTTACAATTTAGATATGTAACCGATGATACATGATCAAATTTACGTAGGACAACATTGCTGTAGAGGGAAGTGATGATGAGGATACAGACCAACACATCAAGGGTAAGTTTCTCTCCCTGTATTAAAGTTGACTACCTTTATACCTGTCTGATATGTGAAATAATATAGAAGAATATATGGTTCACAGAAGTATATAAACAATAAATAAAACATAGCAGATTCATGTCATTATCCAAAGAGAAGCAATTTAAACCCCATGACAATTTTTAATAAAAGATGAGTGTGTTTGCTTAAGATTATTTTTCTACAAAATCACTTATTTTTTTTAAAAGAATCACTTATAACAGAATGAAACATGTCTGGATCAGATTTTTTATGTAATCAGAGTCTGAAAATAATCAGAATCCCATACTCTCATTATAACTGGTATTATAAAAGAGAGAGAAAGAGAGCACAATCCGGAAAACAATAAAACATTGATTATTTCGATTTTAAGCAAACACAATTAGCTTTTGATTTTACAGCAGTCTATAAAAAAATATTCACTTTATTAAAAAAATCGAAAATCACATTTTTTATCTTAAAATAACAGGCCGCATATCATTTCCTTTCAAAATAAAGTGATAAAATAAATACAGAATGAGCCTTACATCTTCTGTGTAAGCATTGTTAGGCTTGGCATAATTTTACTCATAATTAATTTAAATTGAAGTAAAAGAGTTAGGCCAACAATATGATTGCAAATGACTTGATCATTAATTATAAAACTTAGTTCAATATTAGCACCTCAGTTGGTAGTTGTAATGATTGTTGTTTATGTATATTGCAGTAACTTCAGATTTAGTATCATTATTCATGCACAATCTAAATGATTTTTATTTTCAATGCCACACATGAAAACTGACATCAAAACCCTAAATTTTATCCACCTTCCCAGTGGATTTTTACTTATTTCTGTGTGGAATATAATTCTATTCATGATTGTTGATAATCTGGTGGGAAAGCATACTTACATATTGGATACCTTTGACAGAAAATCTGGCAGGGGTGAAAGTTCTTCATGGCCTTGATAAAGTTGTGGAAGGCGGGACAGTAGTTCTGACTATCAAAGATCAGCCCATACTCGCTGATGGTGACATTAATGAAGGTACACCTGCTTGGTGCACTTTTTAGATTCTTCAAGATTATGTTAGTGACACAACTTTATGCAACAGTTTTTGTTCTCTCACATGTCAGATGTTGATATGCTTGAGAATCTGGAAATTGGAGAACAAAAACGGCGGGATGAGGCTTACAAGGCTTCAAAAAAGAAACCTGGCATATATGATGATAAGTAAGTTGACCACTAAAATTATATCTATGCTTTACAACTGACAGTAATGGAAATAGTAGAAAGAAATCTTATTCAAAGCTTGTGCTCTTAATTTCAGGTTCAATGATGATCCTTCTGTGGAGAAGAAAATGCTTCCACAATATGATGATCCGACTACAGAAGAGGTTTGCTGCTCTTTCTTTCTTTCTTTCTTCTTACATTCCAAAGCGATTGTGAGTAAGGGGTTTTTAGATGCTTGTTCTTACCCTTTTTTTGTATTCAGGGTTTCACTTTGGATGAAAGGGGACGATTTTCAGGTGAAGCTGAAAAGAAACTTGAAGAGGTAGGCTATGCTTTTCTTTTATTCTGTGAAATATTTTGCAAGTAAAGATGGAGCTCCAATTTTTTCTGGGTTATGAACTTCATGTGATCAGAATGTTGTGTCAGATCATTGTTTATGTGACTGCCTGTCTATTATTCTGTTGCTACTAATTCTTCCTCTTAAAATCTTGTTCCTAAAAATTGAGTTGGTCACATGAATATATCATATGTTTTGCGCTCGTAATTTTTTCCTAAGGGTATTTTTCTTATATTGCCAGCTACGGAGAAGGTTAACCGGTGTTTCCACAAATAACTTTGAAGATCTAACTTCATCTGGAAAGGTATCATCAGATTACTTTACTAGTGAAGAAATGCTTAAATTCAAGAAGCCTAAGAAGAAAAAATCATTGCGCAAGAAAGATAAGCTTGATATCAATGCCCTTGAAGCTGAAGCCGTGTCTTCTGGATTGGGTGTTAGCGACCTTGGTTCCCGGAAAGATGGCAAACGGCAAGCCATGAAAGAAAAACAAGAAAAATTGGAAGCTGAGATGAGAAACAATGCTTACCAGTCTGCTTATGCTAAAGCAGATGAAGCCTCCAAATTGCTGCGGCTTCAGCAAACTCAAAAGGTTAAGACAGAGGAAGATGAAACCCCAGTTTTTGCAGATGATGATGAGGATCTTCGTAAATCCTTAGCAAAGGCAAGACGATTAGCTCTTAAAAAGAAAGAGGAAGAAGGGGCATCTGGCCCTCAAGCTGTTGCGCTGCTTGCTGCCTCAAATCAAACTAATGAGGCTGTAGATGATCAAAACCCCACAGCGGGAGAGTCAGGAGAAAACAAGGTGGTATTCACAGAGATGGAAGAATTTGTCTGGGGTCTCCATATTGACGAGGGTAAGTTCCTTTTTCATTACTTGTGCATATCTAATTTATAATTTATAATTTATATTATAATAAATTCTATACCATGTCTGTTACAAAATGTGATGTTCGACTAAATGTAAGACTTTTTAATTATAATTTTTGTAACAACTCTAACAATCTTAATAAATTATGTTTAGCTAGTAGGTAAAAGTTGCATTTTTAACAAATAAATTTAGCTGATACTGTATAGTCATTTGGATTTTTTGGAGTTCTTCTGTAGTGTCTTGTGTCAGTCTTCTAATTTTGAGAAAATGATTGGAAGCTAAGAAAATTGAGAGAGAAAAGAGAGAGCAGGAGAGGCGAGAGAGAGAATATGTTTCTGAAAGTGTAACAGTCATAGCTGAATGGAGCCCATAGCAGGTTCTAGTATATATACATGGTTTCAGAGCTTCTAGAACTTAACAGAAACTTAACTATTTAACACATTTTGTCTCTCACTTCCACATGCTCTTAGTATTATATGATCGGAGCACATTATCCTTCCCGTCAATGGTGCAATAATTACGTCAATGTGATGTAATCGTTCTTTGTTATGCTAGTTGAATATAATAGAGCATCCAGACCTTTAAACAATGTTTTCTTAGCTTGCTGTAGCTGTTGGTCTATAAAGTATATGAAGGGAGAGCTGTTAAGTGGGTATAACTTATGTTCGTTGGTTTTCTATGTTTCAGAAGCACGTAAGCCAGAAAGTGAAGATGTTTTCATGCGTGATGACGATGATGCAACTGCTCCTGATGAAGCAAAGAGTGATGCACCCGGTGGGTGGGCTGAAGTTATAGAAACTCGTGAAGATGAACAACCTGACAAAGAAGACAAAGAGGATATAGTTCCTGATGAAACTATACATGAAGTTGCTGTGGGGAAAGGATTGTCTGGTGCATTGAAACTGCTCAAAGAACGAGGAACACTTAAAGAAAGCATTGAATGGGGTGGTAGAAACATGGACAAGAAGAAAAGCAAATTGGTTGGGATCGTAGGTGATGAAGGAAAGGAAGAACAAAAGAAAAGGGAGATTCGCATTGAGAGGACAGACGAATTTGGGAGAATTGTGAGTCCTCTTTTCTCTTCACCTCAATTTTGTCATGCATGGTAATTACAAATTACTATGGCAATATGTTCATAATGTATCATAATATTATTTACAAAAACTGTGCTGACATTTTTGAACACTTCGGATTTTAGAGACAGACTGAGTGTAAAATGCAAAAAGAGGAACAAACATATTATTTATGAAAACTATCTAAAAACTAGCACTAGATAAACAGCAGCATCCTCACCCTCTTTTTGCATTGTGGTTTCTAGGTAGTTTCCCAAGGTTAGTAGACCGAACCCATAATCTGGGTGTAAATTTGGCGCTAAATTGTATAAAGTGAACTCATTTTTCATATATGTTTATGTGACTGCTTGTCTATTATTCTTTTGCTATTGGTTGTTCAAGCACTTTCTCTGTCCTCACTGTAACTTGGTTGCATGATCAACCGGTGTGAATGCTGATGTTTATCTAGTGGACTAAATTGAGGTTTTAGACGCCTGTCATGTGATGAGAGTATTAGGTACAGACATTATGTAATGACTTTTATTTTGGTGTTAAATTGAATTGCCATTTGCCAGAAAGTGTGGCTTATCATCTTTTTTACTTTATACAATTATGGCTCTTCAATTTCATGTACTGCCCTCATTTCCCCCGATGTAGTGTTTATTTTTTTCTATTATATTTTCCTCTTTTCACTTCTTTCAATTGATTTAGTGGCATATCTGTTAAGTTCTGAATGAGCTGATAGCAATTTTAGTTTGATTGTTCCCTATTTCACCACCAACCTGTTTAATATGATTCTGTCAGAGTAACAAATCCGTAATGCTAAGAGTGGACAATTAAGAGCATGCATGAGGTGTTGCCTGGTATATAATTGTAATAGCCCTTGTTTTGAAATTTTATCATGATTTATGGATGTGTTCTGCTTGGGAGTATGGGAGTAGCACCCCATTAAATATATGGATTGTGAAGAACTTCGGAATTGGCACTGGTCTCAAATGTATTTTTTATCAATGCTCGGTACCATTTGTTTCCAATTTTCAACTTGATCTGGAACATCACTTCTAGTAAATTGACTTTTTATTTTAATGTGGCCAGTTGACTCCAAAGGAAGCCTTTCGGACACTTTCACATAAGTTTCATGGTAAAGGACCTGGTAAAATGAAGCAAGAAAAGCGTATGAAGCAATATCAAGAGGAGTTGAAGATGAAACAAATGAAGAGCTCAGATACACCATCATTGTCTGTGGAGAGAATGAGGGAAGCTCAAGCTCGTTTGCAGACACCCTATCTTGTTCTTAGTGGTCATGTCAAACCAGGGTATGTTTTTAATGAAATTGAAAACTAGGAGCATACTTCATTTGTAATTTGCTGATAACAAAAGTTAGGGCTACTATAAGGGACATGCTTTTTAAATTAAGACTTCTTTTCCTCTTACAGCTTTTTACTTTCCTTCAATACATCCCTATATTTTTGGAAGGAAACACACTTGATTTTATTATTGAACATTTATGACATGAATTGTTGGTGGTGCATTTAGTGATCTATATCTCAGGGTCTATGATCTAGCAGAACAAGAGAACTAGATAATAGATATAGCATAGAGGCGTTCTTGACTGACAAATTCCTAGTCTCTTCTAGCCATAGTGTCATGGTTGGATTCCTGGTCATTCATATCTGCTCATTATTCCCAGGCCTATTGCCTGCACTTCTTGTCATAAACTGTATTTGTATTTGCTTTCTGTCAAATGCCTAGAGTGGTATTGTTTTTTGGGCACTCTTGATAAAATCATGTCTCATCTCAAGATATCAAAGGCTATAAACGTGTTTGAAATTCAGTACGCAGTGAAATCCTCTTTTAGCATAAAGCAAGTCCCTAACTCACCAAAAAATCTGATTCTTCCCTTTCTGCCAGTGTCCAGAATCTATTTAAAAATGTTGAAAATTCATTTTGTGTGGTTGCCTTTGTGGCCCGGAAGTCATGGGTTCAAATCCTGGAAACAACCTCTTAGGCTTTGTTTGGGAGTGTGATTTTTGAGGGGAAGAGATGGCTTTAGAAAGTCTCCCCCTTGTTTGGGAGTTAGATGAAGAAAAGAAGAAGGTTTTCAAGGGTTTCTCAAACCCTCTAAAACCTTCCATGTGTTTATTTTTATAGTTCCCCTAATTTGGGTCTTTTTGAAGACAATTAAAAAATACCTAAATATTTTGAGTATAATTATATATTATTATCCATTTCTCATTGCTAATTACATTTTTAAAGGAAAAATAAAAAATATTCTAACATTAGCATTAGTTTACCATCCCCATCTAAATTTCATACTCCCATACAAGGGAGAGGATTGTCTTCCTTTCTCCTTCCCTTCCTCCCCTTCCTAGCCCTTTGATCCATCTCCTTCCCTTTCCCTAGTAACTCCTAAACATAGCCTTAGGCGGGAGCCTTGTGCAATGGGTCACCTTAATTGATTGTGTGGAATATGTTTTTGCATGTTAAGCAGTAAACACCAAACATCATATTGTGTCAGTTTTTGGAGCTCAATCAGTTCCCCCTGAAGTATTATGTCAGTAAGCTTTTTAAAATATCAAATGTTAAATAATATAGCTGGCATGGTTTTGAGCAGCCTCTTATCTTTTCTCTCATTTAATACACTGGTGCATGGTGTTTGTTCTTTTATTTGCAGACAAACTAGTGACCCGAAAAGTGGTTTTGCTACTGTTGAGAAGGATCTTCCTGGTGGCTTGACACCCATGCTTGGTGATCGAAAGGTAGTCTAATGCTTACAATATTATTTCTTCTTGTGTTTTATTGCGAATAATTTGTTAAAAAGTAATATTCTATAGGTCAACGCCCCTCTCACTTCTCGCTAAACAGTTGTTGCAAATAGAATTAGATGCAGTGTTTTTCACAAGCCCCGTGACTAGTGTGGGCTTGAAGAAGAATGATTAGAAGGTTCAGAAATTTATATATAATTGGTTTCTTAAATGTAGAGTTGGTCTTTTTTGTCCTTTTGCTTTTGCCATTTTTATAAATACAAGGAAAAATAATATAAGAGAATAGAAATTAGTACAAGAGAATAGGATTAGACATCCTAAAACAACAAAAAGAAAATAACCAACTATTCTAGGAGGTAGAGCAATGTGGCAAAGCGTGCTAATCCCTTTGGGTTTTGCCATTAGTTGCCAGCTTTTTGTATTCTTCTTGTGGATATAACTCTTGAAGATCTATTTGGAATTTACCGAAAATTATGGGGATCAGAAGGTTAAAGATGCTGGCATTTCTGAATTTTAGGATTCTAAATAATGAAGATTAGGCTAAGGGTTTTTCAGTAAGAAGGGTAATTTATAACAACTGGCTCATCCTGATTAGAATGGGGACATTTAGTTCATGGAATGTTTTTGAATTTCTGCTGAATTTCTTTGACGTCCTGCAATGGGACTAGGATAGAGTTCCTTTCCTTCTGTTTTCTTCACAAGTGTCTGTGTGGGAACTGCTGGTACTCATGTCCATTTTTCATCCATTAGTCATCATTTATTTGACATTGTAAGTATCTAATATTTAGCTATCTAACATTGCAATTGACATCTTTGCATTTATAGCATATGTATCACCAAGTATTTGATGTCTTTTTGCGTAATTTTCTTCTGTGATCAGTTTGAGCTTTTGCATATTTCCATTGTTAAAATCGTGTTTTTTTGTTTGTTTTATATATTTATGGTTTCAGGTAGAACACTTTCTGGGAATAAAGAGGAAAGCTGAGTCGTCAAGCTCTGATGCTTTCAAAAGACCTAAATCTTGACTCCTTGGTCTTGTAATTGTACACATTTTATGCTAATATCCTTGTTCCGCACTGTTGATCTATTCTGTTCCTGACCGCAGATGGTTTGCAACAAAATTTATTAACTTGTTCAGATTTCTTTTGCCTAGACTTATTACCTTATATATATGATGTAAACTGGTAGCTAGAAATTTTTTTGATGACTAGTCACTGCCATATTTTTCCAAAACCATTCGGTCATGAATTCAGGATTCCTTTTGTACAAGAGTTTATTTTCAAGATCCTTAGTAAAACTTTGGATTTGATATTTTTCTTAGATAAAGAGTGTCTTCATTAAAGTCCTTTCCTATAGTTTCCAAATGCTTATTAAAAAAAATTCCTTGAGATTTTAAGCGCAACTAGTTCTACGTGTAATTTTGATATAGCAAGTAAATTAGCTGAATAACATTGACGGCATAATGTTAGAGAGTTGGAATTTACATACTACCTGTTATTGAATAATCTCATCTTAAAATATTTAGATAGTATTAAATAACATATACCAAATATATCTCTCCATGGTTATACTCTATATTTATTACTCAACCTAGATGTTATGTATATTTCATTATTTTGTATACATGGGTACCACCCAGGTTATTTTGCTTATGTACACAGGTATATACATTGCATGAGTTTAATATAATTTTGATTTTTTCTAATATGGTATAAAATTTTGATTTAAATTAAAAGTAATAGTATATATATTTATATTGACTTTTAATCTAAAAATATATTTGAAATAATTTAAAATGACACCAGGCAAAAAAATTCATTCAGTACAAAAGAAACATATTTGTAGTTAAATAATTAAGTAACTTATGCCTATTTATTTACTTATTATCATAATATTATATATTTCTTTAACACAATATGCATGACTTATAAGTAGGGGTAGCAAAATTATCCATAATCTAAAATTCATCCAAATCTATTCAAATTAAATCCATCAAAATCCATCCGTTAGAACTAATTGATTTAAATAGATATAATCCAATGGATGATATTGATAATGGATGGATTCAAATCCATCTATTATATCAAATGTATATCTAATCTATGACTATATCCATTTGGATGGATACCCAATTCATCCAAAAAATTAAAAACAAATTTTTTTCCAATTAATTCAGTATTAATATAAAAAATTTCTCACATTTCTAAGAACAATCACGCACATATTATAAAAGTTGAAAATTGCTATTGTGATTTTAAAAAGTACTTATCAAAAAAGTATAAACGATTTCGGCGTTAGTGCTTTACCCCAACATCTTAATGTAAATTATAAATATATCATTTTGATTATTGACTAATATGATAATATAATAACAAAATGAAATATTTCAGGATGATGGATTGTTGGATACATTTTTATTTGGAACCATTTAAGTTTGGTTTGGTTCACGATTTTGTAAATTTTGGATCCGTTAGAACCAAACCGAACCGCATATTAAAAAATAATTTTAATTTATATTTGGATGGTTAAGCTTTAAAGTTAGGAGATAAAATATGATTAAGAATTTATGATTATTAATAATTATAGGCTATAAGTAAGAGGCAAATAGAAAAAATAAATTAGTAAACAAACCTAAATATCTATTATCCATTAAGAAAATAGACTCTTGGACTAAAGAATTGGTACAAAGTTTGCCATTCTTAAATTTTGTTTGACATTGTCGAAGATTTTGTGAACTAAAATTTCAAGTTTACAGTGCATTGCGATGTTGAATTATTATTGTTTTACTAGAAAGAATATTAAATACTTTATTATTGATGCGTTTAGTATTCATTTAGTTGATTATATATTTTGCAAATTATGTTCAACTATTTCATAAACGATTTTCTTTAAATAAGTTGAAAAACCGCAGAACCGAACCAAAGCATAAATGAACGGTCCTAAATAAAATTTGCGGTTAACTGATTAGAACTGAACTATATCTTTGTATTCGGTGCGGTCATTAAATTGCGTCAAAAACCAAACCAAACCAAACTTTTACACTCCTACCAATTATGGTGCACCAGAGATTCTTGCCAATAAGAGTGCTTATAAAAAAACTTCACAAATTCATCAGAAAAACACTTTTTAAAAGTGTTCGTTAAGAAATTTTTTTTTTAAATTAATATTTAAAAGTACTTTATTAAATAATAAGTTATAAGTTCCAAAATGTCTTTTAAAAAGTACTCATAGCACAATGCTCTAGTCTACGTTCTGTTTGATAAAACAAATAGAAAACATCAGATCGGGAGATAAGTAGTAGGGTCATACATAACCAAAAAAGTATGCTCTACTTGCTTACAGATACTACATGAGCACATGCCCTTGTGCAAAAATCAGCTTCCCAATTATAATTTGCTCAAATATAAAAGCACAAACATTTCTTCATCCCAAAGCAACTAAACTTAACACCATACCAAGTAATACACTTGTTTAAACTAAATCATAGGAATGCTTGCACCCATTTAAAAGAAGAGGGGAGAAAATCCCATGTTAACATTTTCCAAAAACAAAAAAACTAAACCTATCATTCACTTCCACCTGCAGGGCCTACAAGAACTCCTTGTGCAGAACCTTCCTTCTTTCCAGATTCATCTTTCACTTCAGCATCAGCTTTCCTTATCCTGATTTTGTATTTAGTCTCAAAATCAGCAATTTCCTTTTTCTTCTTTTCCAATGCCTCGTTAAGCCTGGCAACGATCTCGTCAAGGCCATCTTTATTGCGCAGCACAGCAGGCAAGACCTCTTTGATGGTTCTCTCCACCAGCACTCCACCAATCATACGATAGCAACGTCTGGATGGCTCAAGTGGCTGAATAGCGTTAACCACCAATGAGTGTTCACTAACTTCCATTTCCAGTTCAGTGATTTTTGAGTAAATCTGGTTGAGTTCAGACCTCATAGCTGCATATATATTTGCAACTGCTTGTTCATTTACTGGTTCCTTGGGAACACCTTCAGCTCCACTAGCCATGGTTCAATACAAATGGAAAAGAAGTCCTGTTAGGATAAAGAAAGAGCCATGTAATAAGAATAAAATCAATAAATACATATAACCTAAAATGCTCTGAAAGCTTTTCCTTTCTAATTCGGTATATATCACTTCTTGCAGCGCTACCAACTACATGCGGAGGAATGATGCAATAACATCTAAATTCAGAGTTCCGCAAAGAATATGAAAGCAAAACCAAACAAGTGTAAAACTGTCACAGATCACATAGACTACTCATTCATTCAAATTCAAACAATAATAGCATTTTCTTATTTTCTTTAAAATCTCCTTGAGGTATTGTGAAAAACAGACTGTTTATTACCAAGTTTATTGATTCAGCAATTGCATTCCAAATGTAAAGAAATTATTCATCACAGAAAGAACTTCAAAGAATGTGGGTATTATCATAAAATTGATGAAAGTAGTGAGAAGGAATGAAGAAACTTAAACCATAATATTATCAAAATCAATTTGGTAATATCAAGCCTTTGAGGCATTCTCCTAATTCTGCACATAGAGACAAACTTAATAATAACATTGGTTACCATTAGAAAAAGGGCGGCCCAATGCATGAGACTCCCACCTAGTGAGATCTAGGAAGGGTAAATGTATGGAGCCTTACTTTAATCAGGGAAGGGGCTATTTCCATGACTCAATCCCGTGAACTCTAAGTCACACGGCAACAATCTTACCCGTTAATAGTAGTAGCATGCTGAAAATTTAAAAATAGTACTCAACGCTTCAAACATCATAAGAAATGGATCAAAGGTGATTCTTACGGTCCAAAGATTCATATAATTCGACAGACCATTAGACATTAGTAAATTGACATGAATAACAGTTGATAGTGATACAAATGATTATATCTATTAATGTTTAAAATCTCCCAATAATCAACAACCAATTAGTAGCTTAACTGTTCATTCAATCATTACACCTCAATTCTTTTAAATTTTAAGAACAGAGACTTCAATTTCTCTCTTCTTTGTGCTGGTGTTTGTAAAGAATTAAAATCCAATCAACTCAAAATCACCTGGCACGAAAAGCCTATCAGAAATTCTATAATTATCATCACGGTCACAAGCTAGATTTCAAAAAGAATCCAAAAAATTCTCAATAAGAAAAGCAAAGTAACCATCTTAAATTTGAAGGTATAGACATCAAACTTCCAAGTCTTAAAAAACATGAACTACAATCACCCAAAAGCAAACAATTACTGACCAAATGCACATGAAGTCATGACATCAAACAAGACTCAGAGTCTAATCTACAAGGCAAATTGCAGCATCTACTAATAGAAAAATGTACCATGTAGAAATTCAACTAGCAGTGGAAATACAAGCACAATTATAATGACAATTACATAACAAAACAACCTACTCGCTACCACAGAACATTGTGTACACACATAATTGAATTACAATGACCTCCCTTCAGATTTGAACTAATTACACTTGGCAGGGCACTATCTTGTTTCAAACGCGAAACTCGCATCCTTTAAGATTTAATTATCATTATACTATCTCAGCAGATATGACTATGGTTTTCACATATATACCCTTTTTTCCATTCTAAATCAATCCTAAGACAAAGGGTTAAGGCAGAGTTGTTGAGGCATATAAAAGACCAGCTGAAACCAACTATAACAAAGCAAGACAAGAATCCCAACAAGCTTAAACTATATCACAAGTTCACAACCAAACAATCCAATCCAATACCTATGCAAAACAAAGCTAACGCTTAAAAATCAGCAACAAATTCTACATTCCAAGAAAAATCAGAGGCATAAGAAAAACTGATGAAAATGACAAGCAAAACAATGAGGATTCGTAGTTTGGGAAACCCATTTGATGAATAGGCACGAAAAAGAGGTAAAGGTAATACCTTGGTTGATGGAAGATGAGAAACAATGAAAATGGAGGAAACCCTATATATGGTGATTGGTGAGTAATTGATTACACAGTTTTTTTTGTTAATATCTTGTCACCTTTTTTTGTTAATTCCTTCTGGAGTTGGTGTTTGTGAAACCTTACACCACAGACAAATACGATAAATATGTTGGTAAAGATTTAATATATATATTATAAGTGTTTTTTATGCTGTAGTTCACTCTTAAACAAACAAATATAACAATGTACTAACAGTATAAATAAACTTTACATTCATGATGTATAGACTTTAAACTTAACTTTAAAAAATATTCTAAAATTAAAATAACAAAATTTTGTATAAAAAACTTAACATTTTAGATTGTATAAAAATTCAAACATTAAACCAAATGATTATTTGTAATCTGCTGTCATTGACCATTTCAAATTGAGTTATAAGTTGCAAATAATAATATTTACATTCATAAATATGTTATAATATATAACTTAATTAATATGTGATTTAATTAATAAAATATTGGTTAAACATTATACTACTGTATGCCTATAATAGGCAATATGATAACCAATACATTGTTAATAGCAATGTCTAAAAGCGATAACTTTACATTGTAATTTATTGAATATGTACTTATTAATATACATGAATTTCATAAATACACTGATTTTCTATATAAACTTACCATTTTTGGGTGAGTTAAAATGTATAGTTAGATACATGTTACAAAAAAGACTGATAACTGAATATTAGTATGAAAGATATTTTACTTCATCACCTAACTTCTACAACTTTTCAATAACTTACTACGTAAAAAAATAAGCTTATGTATGTTTTTTTATCCTTGTAAATAAGGAAAAATACCGCTTAAATTTGATAAAATCCTGTGGTATCACATTAGTCAAAACTGGTTCATCTTGCATGAATAAATATTCCATATTTTTTAAAATGACACAATTTGATATGCAAACCTTAAATTCAATATGTGTTTATAATATAACGAGTCATTAAACCATTTCAAATGGAATTGTATGTTGTAAATAATAAAAGTTACATTCGTAAACATATTATAATATATATATATATATATATAAAAAACTTATCCGAAATATGATCTAATTAGTAAAGTATTGGTTGGACCAGTATATTAGTATTCTCACAATATGATACCAATACATTATTAATAACAATGTCAAAATGTGATAATTTTGCATTCTAAATTATTGAAGTGATATACATGAATTTGATAAATACATTAACTTTCCATAATGGGTGATTTATCATGTATAATTGGAGACACATTACATAAACTCATAAATGAATATTAATGTGAATGATATTGATATGAATGGTAAGTGTATATTCAATAATTTACAACTTTCTATATAAAAATAAGCTTAAATATGTTTTCTGGACTTGTAAATAATGAAAAATATTAGTAAAATTGATCAAACTGCATTAAATCATTCAAAACTGTTGTCTGCATGAACAAATTCCATTTTTCAAAACAACACAATAAGAATATTAACCTTGAACGTAATGGTTATTTGCAACTTGGTTAGTCGTTAAATTAATAGTTATTAATATGGTTAGGGTACCTGTATAGTGGTATAGCGGTTCAACCGATGATTCACTAATTAAATCGCATACCGGCGAAATTAGATATACATATATAATATATTAATATTAATGTTGAAAAATCCATAAAAAATAAATAATTTTTTTATTTCTATTAAAAAATAATTTTAAATAAAAATCGGTCGGTATGACCAGTACAGTTCAATTGAAAACCAGTCAATATGACCAGTTTTGGCCAGTATGATTGCATGATTGGTATAATTATTGTACCATGCCGGTATTGAGATCAGTTCACCGGTCAGCACAAATCGGTTTTTACAACATTGCTTAAACCATCTTAAATTGAGTTATATGTTGTAAATAATAATATTTACATTTATATATGTATCATGTTTATTATAAAACTAACATGTTAACAATCATTCTCGTATCAACCCACTTTCATATTATTTATAATTATAGTCTATATACTATAAATGTTAAATATAGTAAGTTGTGTACTTGTGTTATATATTGTAATTTGTAGTTGAACATATGCTTTAATTGTTATGTAACTTAATTAGTGATGATTGAAATTATTGTACCATATTATGACACACATGCTAACTAGTACATTATTAATATCCATGTCTAAAGTGATAACTTTGTACTCTAAATTATTGAGAATGTACCTATTGATATTCATGATTTTCATAAATACCTTAATTTTCAATATAAATTACCATTTTTTGCTGAGCTAAAATGTCTAGTTGCATACACGTTACATAAAATTCGTAAATGAATACTAATATGAATGATATTATTTTATCACCTAACTTCTATAACTTTTCAAGAACTTTCAATGTTAAAAAGAAGCTTATTTTATTACCTAACTTCTATAATTTTTGACCAACTTTCTGTGTAAAAAAGAAGCTTAAACATGTTTTATTGGATCTTCTGGTATTTATCATTTTGAAAATTGTCCATGTGTTTTATTTTGGTCCTTAACTTACCTTTTTGTTTTAGTCTTAATCTCCAACATCAAGTTTAGATGAAAAAATGTTAACATAACCTAATAGAAGCCATACTTTAAAACCGAAGCCATCTTTTTAACAAAGTAAAAAATCAATTTATTCTTCCACACTTCTTTCATCTCCCTTTCTAATATGAAGTCCTTTATAATAGGTTATAGTTAATTAGTTATGAATCTCAATAGTGGTTGAAATAAAAAAAATGATGGAAAAACATTTATCATTAAGATGGTCTTGGGTTGGTGGAATATTTTCCATCTAAACTTAACATATATGACCAATCATAAAATGGAAGAAAGTTAAAAAAAGTAAACAAAAAAGAAATTGTATGGAGAAATTTTAAAAAGAGCTATTAAAATTTGAGAAAAAGATAAAAGATGTGAGATAAGAATTGGAATATGAGGAAAGTATAAAAGTATATGTCTTTAATTCATTTAGTTTAGAAAATATAAAATGTGAACCCTTAAATTTTTGTTGATGTGTCACAATTTGGGTCAACTACCGGATTCTCAAGTATTTGAGCCGATCTCGATGAATACATTGTATAAGAGTTCCTTCTATTGCTATTGTCCCATTAATATTTTATTCACACTTAAATATAAATAATACAAAACAAATGATGAATGATATTTTTTGTACTATCAAAATTATCATTTTTCGTAAGAAATTAATCTCTTACGGGGTTATGACAATCTCTCTCAACAAGTGTCATTTTGAATGAATCATTGGCCTTTTGGTAATCTTAAGAATCTAGCAAAACCTTATATCATTATACCATCAACTTTTTGTTAGAATTTTGTTGAAGAAAAAAAATAAGTATAAATAAGGCCCCATCACTCATTCTTCTTACATAACAGAAAACCCAAACCTTCCCTGAGTTGATCCTCATCCAGCTTTCACAATGTCTGATTTTCTTCCTGATTCAGTTGTTGAGCGAATCCTTCTGAAGCTTCCACACACTGCACTTGTTCGTTTCACTTCTGTTTCAAAACCATGGAATTCACTCATTTCCAGCCATAACTTCATTGTTCAACACTCTCTTTCCAACCCCATTGATCCTCTTATTCTCACCTTCCATTCCACACGCTCTTTCCTTTCCACCTTCTGCATCGATCCCTCTCTTACTTTCACACCTATTGACTCACCCTCTTACCCCTTTTCACTCCGTTTTCTTCAATCCGTTCATGGCCTTGTTTGTCTCCACCATGCCCACAATGTCATACTATGGAACCCTTCCATTAACAAGCATTTCAGAATTCCAGCTCCCACTCTTGGTCCCGCTGCGGGTATTGGGTTTGGGTTTGATTCCAAGAACCATGATTTCAAAGTTATCAGAATTGTTCATAGCTGTAGAGTTGAGTTGTATTCTCTCAATCAGGGTTGTTGGAAGGATATTGATGTTCCGTTGGAAGTGGATTTATCTTTGAAGTTTTCGGATACGCCGTGTTTTCTAAATGGGAATGTGCATTGGTTGGTGTACCATGATGATATATACGGTGATGAAAAACACATATTGATGTTTGATGTGGAGGAAGAGAAGTTTGGGAAGCTCGAGTTTCCAGCGAAGTTGGTTAAAGCGTTGTTTATGAATTTGAAAGTGACTGTGATCGGAGACAATCTCTCTGTGCTGAACTGTAAGAGTCGTCGTGATTGGTGTGACATATGGATGGTGGGATATCATGGTGTGTGGAATAAAATGTATAGTTTCAATATAGTTGGAGGAAGAGGAATATCAAATGTCTTCGGATTGAGTTCAAAAGAAACGGTTATAGTGCTAAGACAAGACCCAGAGGAAGAAGAAAGTGAAAGAACATATTTTTCCATGCATTCCTTTACCTACCAGAGCGAATTGGTCGAATTTTTTGATGTTGAAGGTGAAGTGAGTTCTGTTTGTGAGTACACCCCTGGGAGCTTGTTTTTACTTGATAAAGCATGATATCAATTGGTTATAGTTTTCCTAAGTTTTCAAATGCCAAGACTGATATGAGTAGTTTCAAATGCTATTTAGATAGCTACAATAATTCCTACCATTACTTTCTATGGAATTACTCTGGAGTATTACTATCAAAACTTAGCTAAGTCTTTGTTATCCCAAATATTGGCCCATTGCATAAGATTTTTTGATTGGATGGGGACACAGGTGATCCCCATCCATCACATTTCCTGTATATGATAGCTAACTGATCAAATTTCTTGTTTTGTGGTCATCCCTGGTCTAGTTGCATATGGTTAACAAAAAAGTATGAGAAAAAGATGTATGGACATACACAGTATGAGTTTTATATACTGTCACTGTATCATTCACCATTGATATTTAATTGTTATTGACTTTTCAAAAAAAGTAATCTAAATTAATGATGGATGATGGAGTACATGTGTATAAATATTTACACCGATAGTGCATAAATTTTATACTAAAAAAGTATTAGAGTAACCGTGTATGAGTTTTATGCATTATTAGTATATTATTCACATTCATATCTAATCATTATTGACTATTGAAAAAAAACAATTAAAATGAATTATGGATAATGTAGTAACTTATGGTCTTTAAGTGGTATGCTATTATAATTATCTAATTTTTTTCTTAATTTCTTAATCTTTTAATATTATTCAATGTTATAAATCATTTTTATTTTTTTAAATTCCAACAAGGCTATTGTACACATGATACTTGCTGCACCATTAGGCTATGAATGAAAGAAAGTACTAAATAATAGAAAATTGAGACCTAACTTATTCAACATTATAAAATTATAAGAAAAGTGATTACAATTGCCAAATGGTGAAACTGAGACCAAAAGGTATTCACAAGTAAAATTCATCCATTTTTTGTCCAACATAATAAAACAACATTTTTTTGTAATACCACCTTTACTTTTTGGATAAGAAACTAATTTTACACCACTAAATCATTATGTTTTTTATTTACTTATAAACATAGTAAAGCAACTCATTTAAACGCGTGTAGTGGTACAGAGAAGCAGAGCGCGTGGATTTATCAATCCGTTCTTGCTTGTTTCATCTCATCAGTGTTCAGCTTCCATTTTCCACCATCCATCAATGGCTGCCACAACCACTGCAACTTGCTCCTTTCATTTTCCATCTCCAACGCTTTCTTCTCATTCTCACTTCCTTACCAATAACTACTCTCAACTTTCCCCCTCTCCATTCTCACTACCCAAATTCAACACTTACACTTTCTCAAACCTTGCTTCACGCCAAAATATCTGCATGCCCAAAACCCTCTCTGCTTCTTTCACAAACCCAGTTGTTTCTCTCAATAGAGAACCAATGGTTACTCCTTACAACGTTTTAATTACTGGCTCTACCAAAGGTAACTTTTTTTTTTCTAGTTTTGAGTTTAAAGGTATATTGTTATTCCAAAATGTAGCTCAGTCGCAATTTATTCCATACTTTTTAGTTTATGTGTATGACTCAGTGGTTCAATTCTGTTTGTTGTATTTTAGTCTAAGTAGTGTTAAATGAAGATACGGTTGCTGGGAGGGGCAGTCATGCACCCGAAATGGATTAGTTACCCTTAGCCATAGGATGCGGAGATTCCATTGGTTAAACAAAAAAATTGAAATTGAATAATCAAAGAACCAATTTGTTATATAGTTTTAATTGAGGACTAACATCTTTGAAGGTACCTGACTCTTTGTGTTTGTGATCCTAAGCTTGTCATTGGTGCCCTAATCAGTAGTACTAGACTAACTTATCATCTCTACCATTTTACTAACCAAAAAAGGACAAAACTTTATAAAGGTGAAGGGACTTATGGTATATAAATATATTTTAAAAATACATGGCCTTGACATTCATGGGAAAAAGTTTATGGTTTCCTATTTATTGTTATTATTGTCATCTGGATAAAATGGTATGCTAAAGGGAGAGGGAGCATTTGAGAATTTGACTATATCAAAAAAGGTCCTTGCATCAAATCTTGGTTTTGGCTTGAATAGCATGGGAGGCTTCTCTCTTTCTCAATTGAAGCAATTTCTATTCAACCTGAGATTTGAACTTACATTTTGAGTTTCAAGTTAAGCTCCAGCGCCTCTCAGGAGATGGAGTCCAGCACTTTAACTAATGATGTTGAAATGAATAACAGCTTTGCTTAAGTAGTCTGTGATTGCCACCCACGCATATGCGCTCACACACACACACACACACTATATTTATATATATATAATTTAAAAAAAGAACTCCAATTTGTACTAACTTATTCCTCGTTGGCATGTTATGTTTTCTGTATGATTCAGGAATAGGGTATGCGTTGGCAAGAGAGTTTCTAAAAGCTGGTGACAATGTCCTAATTTGCTCAAGATCACGTAGGAGCAACTCTTGATGTTTCAACTATCAGCTTTGCTTATTTCATGATTTACAAATGCTCAATATCATTCAATGAGCACCTTTTCTGCTTAATTTTCCCTTATCTTTCAATTCCGTTTGTAAAAGTTGAAAAAACCCTTTTACTTTGTTAGCATCCTTCTTAGCATTGGCTTGCTGATAAAAAAAAAGCAGCCCAATGCACGAGGCTCCTATCTGGTGAGGACGTTAGGTATGGAGATGTAATTGTATGCAGCCTTACCCCGCGCAAAAGGAGAGGCTTTTTCCAATATTTGAACTTGAGGTCACGTTACAAAGCAACAACCTTACCGATGGTTTGTTGATGCTGTTAAAAAATGTAAACGACTTTTTGAAATGGTCATTTTTTTGGAAATCATAGCTTTCCCTGCTGAAGTTCTTGAGAATTGTCTCCAGAAACTTAACCATATGACATTTATTATTTTCCTTAGGACTTGATGTGATTTTGATGTTGAAAATTTTCTTCCAGACTTGTTTTAACTTTTAATTTTTAATTTTAGATATTGGCATTAGAACAGGAATGCAAATAGTTATTCTATTGGACTCATTTTTAATATTTATTTGTTGTCATATAATCATATGTGGACATTGTTTCCTTTCTTTTATTCTCAGTCCATGTCTCTTGTATTTGTTCTTTCACTTGAAATTTTAATTTAGTTTATAACGATTATTGAATGGATGGAATTCTACAATTTTACTTATCAAGTTTCTTTGATTTTCTGTCTATATCGGTTTTCATTTAATAGATGAAAGGGTAGAGACTTCTGTCCAGAACCTGAGAGAAGAATTTGGGGAGCATCATGTGTGGGTACCTCCTCTTGAACTTATTCGTTAGTAGTAATCCATTTATGGTAAGTCCACAGCTGGCATGTTCATGTTTTATTTCCTGCAGGGCACTAAATGTGACGTGAAGAATGGAGAGGATGTGAAGAATTTAGTTTCATTTGCTCAAGAAAAACTGAAATACATTGATATATGGGTATTAATAGCTGATTTCTTTTTCCCTTTGTGATTGTCTCTTAGCATATATGTGTGAAACAATTTTTGTTTGTAGTTAATTTTAAATAGTTCTCATTGTTAAAGTCATGGTATGTGAAACTATGTAAGTTGTGGTTCTCATCACAATCATTATTTTTTAGAATATATTTTTTTAAACAATTATTTTTGTTGTGTCATGTATTTTATTAGAGTTAATGCAATAACATTATTATGACATGTTCTACTTGGTCATCTTTACTGTCACGTAGCATGTGTTTTATTTTCTTCAAATGAGCAGTTTTGAGTTAAGTTATACTCCACTGTTATGCTAATAATGCCTTCTCTGGAAAAGTTGGATTAGGAAATGCGAATGGCAGTCTTTTAGCTGAACTTAGCCTATTTGGAAATTTAATAGACACTTTATACTGGTACCCTTATCATTATTTGCTAATCACATCCTTTTTCGAACCTGGGAAGTTTATGATTATTAAAAAATCACTTCCATTTAGAGGAGCTTGAACCTGGTATGTGGAGTAAACGTTTACTGGCAGCTACCTGGAAACATATTGTTTTATTAATATCTTTTGTTTTTTATTTATCTTAGTCTGCTCGTGTAAATCCCTTTGGCACCAATACTTTAGACAACATGGGACAAATTGACTATATCGAATTATCTGGTCATGTTGTTTCATAAATTAGATATACAGTCAGCTGTCATACAGACCTGCCAAGAGGCATTTTCCTTCCTGCTTCCCCTTCCCCTTCCACCCCCATTCTTCCACTGTTTATCATTTGTCATTGTCTTTTAGTTAACTTCACTGATTTTTTTACAGTTTAAACTCAAGTATTTCATTTAATGTGATTGTTGAAGTCTTCTAATTTTTTAATTTCTCACTGTATGTTGAGAATGGCGTAGATTAATAATGCTGGGTCAAATGCATATAGCTATAAGCCACTTGCTGAGGCTTCAGATGAAGATCTTATGTAAGCTATATTATGCCTTTTGCCCTAGGAAGTAGCATATTATTGGTATGTGCCAATTTTTTCATTCTTTGAATTTCTTTCTGTGCATGCAGTGAAGTTGTTACAACAAATACACTTGGTTTGATGATATGTTGTCGTGAGGTAAAATATATTCTAATATTAGAGGCACTATGAAAAAGTATGTGCACTATTATGCATTGATATTTAGTTCCAATTTAGGCAATGAAGATGATGGCGAGTCAGCCTCGTGGAGGTCATATTTTCAATATTGATGGAGCAGGTTCAGATGGAAGACCAACTCCCAGGTACTTGTTCACAAAGCCTAGGAAGTAGCATATTATTGGTAGTGCCAATTGAAAGGTAGTTCTTGATGAAATCTAATAATTTAAGGAGCTTTATTCGTACTATCATACTATGTATCATGATCTGCCATCTTATAAAATTACAAATAGTCTTATGCATGCCATGCTGAAAACTCTTGATTTCTCCCCCCCTTTTCCTAGGTTTGCTGCATATGGAGCAACAAAGAGAAGTGTGGTGCATTTAACAAAATCATTACAGGTTGATGTTTCATATATAAAAAGTGTTTTCTCTATTCATGCATTTTGACTCTCTACGATTGTAGTCACTTGGCCATAAATGTTCTGATGCTAATTTACTAGTGCAGTGTATGTGTTGCTTAAGAGTTCTTAGCATATATGTTTTTTATTGGTAATCAAGTCAGGTTGTTAAGTTTGTGATGATTCTTATCAATTCTTGCTTTGCGGGCTACAATTTCTATTAAATATGAGATATCTTTATTACAATTATCAGCTTGATCATCTTAAAAGAATGCTAATCTTTGAACTAGCATATTGCAAGGGAAACAAAATCAATCCCAGAAAAAATTCCTTTGAAAATTATCTCCTAATAGGTAACAAAATTTCCTGTATGACTTTTTTGTCATGTGATATTGGCAATAGTTCTATCTTTCTCTAAATGTAAATACTTGGTTTTCAAATGAAATGAGCATAAGATAGTATGGCTGAATAATCAGTAAGGTAGGCAATATCTGGGATTGAATTATATGGTTGGCCTCTTTAGTTGACTTACAATGCTAAATCTTTCTAAAATAGAATTGTAAGTTACATCCTTCTACAAAAATTCTTTATCTCCGTACTGCATTGTGGATCATCATTTCTAGCCATTCATTGGCGTTTTATGTTAATAAGAACATTCATTTGTGTGTTCATATAGAAGACGTTTGGTATGCAGGAAATGCCACATTTTATGTATCTCTTTAGGTAGAAGAATCATGGAAAGTTAGGATTCCACATTAGATAAAGTTTCTTCCTTTGTCTTCCTCATCCTTTTTCCAATATAGTTGTTTACATTTTAGTTATAACTATGGCTATGGGCATTAACATGTACAAACATAAAGCAGTCTTGATGTTTCACAGGCAGAATTGCAGATGCAAGACGTTAAAAATGTCATGGTGCATAATCTTTCGGTATGTTTTGCTTTTATGTATCCTTTGATAAATGACACATTACTATGAGAACTTATGTTAAATCTAGTAATTCATTGATATATTAAATCTAGTAATTCTCTGCCAAAAGAATTAATAACTCGACTTCCTTTGTCATGTGCGGAGTCATTGTAATCCCCATTGTTGCACTACTGCAACTGAATGAACCCTTCACATTTCCAGCCTCATCTACAGAGCTGTGAACTTGGATATGCTCACTATATAATGAATATTCACATTTCCCCCTTTTTGGTGATGCAGCCAGGAATGGTAACAACAGATCTTCTCATGTCTGGTGCTAATACAAAGCAGGTAGATATGAAACTGTTATGTTATAGCTTTCTCTTAGTGATTTGGACTGACTTCTTTGTTATCTGCAGGCAAAGTTTTTCATCAATGTCTTGGCTGAACCACCCGAAGTGGTAAGATTTTCATAGTAGGGGTTGGTGATAGATAAGCTAGTCCTATGCAATTTTGTGTTCCATCAAACCATTATGATCACCAAATGATCATCAGAACATATCTCAAATTTTTAGCTTTTGTGAATAACTTCATGCATATAAACTGAAGAAAAATACTGACATGGAGTTATTACACATTCCAACTTCCAAGTAAAATCCTTCTTGGTTACATTCATGACTGTAGCCTTTTTTTTATGATAGGGAAACAATTCTTTTCTTCTTTTTTTAAAGGGAGGGGGGAGAGAGCGCACTTGCCGGGGTTTGAGGAAATCATGTCCCGCAGCTCTACCAAATGAGCTTACTTAGGGACCATCACTTGAGCATTTACATGCCATTTGTGACTCAGTAAATCATCTGCTTTCTTATATTCTCTGTATTTCTTGTGTTTTGTATTCTTTATTTTGTTCTAATCCAATGATAATATGCTATGGTGTTTTGCAGGTTGCTGAATACCTAGTTCCAAACATTAGATCTATCCTTGCCAATGGATCAATGAAGCCAACTTACATTCGCTTCCTCACTGGTTTTAAAGCATATTCCCAAATATTTTCAGTTAAGAAAAGTCCTAATCTGAGAATATGTAGTCTGCATTACACACTTGCATTTCATGCATTATATCATTACTGCATTCATGAACATTTCTTCATTTCTTTAGAACCTTTGCTCTGCTTTCCATAACACAGTGCCTTCTTTTATTACCTTAACAGAGATTTGCGTTCGGGGCAAGAAGGAACCGGCACATACTTGAAGATTGAACAGCATAACAGCATGTGCAAATTTTGGTCATATAAATATATTTTCCCCTTTAGTGAAGCTGAAATCTGCACGTTTGAGGATATACATGGGTAATAATAAAGCAAGTTCTTTAGCTGAAATGTGCAATTGATAACTACATCTGCACGTTTGGGTGAAAGACTAATAAAAATAAACGGGCTTTTAACTGAACTAACTAACAAATCAGCAAATGTGAGAGTAAAGAGAAATCTTCAGTAATTGTTAACACTGACAAAAGAAAATGGATAATGAAACATAACAGGGCATAAGATTAACTATAACCCTTAAATTTAATGGTGATAATGGAACTTCTCTTAATTTGATTCCATTTTAGCCAAGAATAGCTTTTGTATTTAGTTAACCAATATGCAACTAAATTATGCATAGTTATGGGCTCAACCCTTCTGACCCAAAACTACAAAAATCTTTCTATTATTTAATGGAGGGTAAATTTGTTTAAGCAGTTTTCTATCAATTTTTTGTTACCATGTCCCTAGTAGAAAGTGAATAGGGCTTTTCTTTTTATTATAACTAATGATATTTTTGTAAACAACTAATCCATTTCAGAAGTATGTAATTGCTTTCAGGAATCAAATTTTTAATCTTTTACCTAATTACCTAGTATGATACTTGGGGACCACTGCCAAGACAACTTCAGTTTCAATTTATTTTCCACAACGACGCTTAAAGATTGATATTGTGGCTCCTAGATATGTTAATCAACTTTTAAAGCAACGTTTTCCTGAATATTTATGGTGTAACTTTATTTCACGGGCATTCCTGAAAAGCAGAGTATTTTTGTTGAAGTGAAAAGCTCCAAAAAGTAGTCACGGGTGAAATTCTCCGCCACAACGAACTATAAAAAGGAACAGTGAACGATATCATGTTCCGATTGCTGCCAAAAAGTTCCTCAATTATTGAGTATATTATGACCAGTTTTGGGTTTTGATTTATTATTCATCCACAGTGTTAGACACTGGAACTATTTTGTCACTGATAAAAATCAATTTTGTACTCAATGTGAATTTATATCTAACTTCAAATGTGAGTATAATCTTTATCTACATTAAACAAGAATATGATAAGAAAGAATAGAGGGTTCACAAAATTTTCATTTCCTTTAGACCAAAAATTAACTTACAAATAAGTATTTAAAATAATTAATCATTGAAGTTGTGCATAGTGTGTTTATTTTATGAAAGATTTATGGAAGAAGTGAAGAAAAGTAGACCCGTGAACTTTGATCTCACGGGCATTTGTCCCTTTCATTTGTCAGGTCTACTTTATGCAACTGACAAATATGTCACCATCATGTTATTAATAAATTATTCTTTCTGTTACTTTTTCCTAAAATAAAAATTATATACTTGTATCACTATTCTTTTATTTATTGATATTGAAACAGTAATGGATGGCTAAATCCCTACTTTTGTAGTAACCCTTATGGATAACTAATTTATTCATTGTATGAGTGTATTTTTGGTAGGTTGATCTCCAATTCATCCAACACAGTTATTGATCACTTTCTCAAGTTGGACACTTCTAATGATGTTCATTTCCAAATTTAACTGTCTTAACCACTTTCTTTTCATGTACTCTCATAACTACCTGTCCGACCTAAAAAAACAAAAAGGAAAAAAAAATAGTATGATGTGATATTTTTACCTTATTATAATAATATATTTATCATTAAATATAAAATTAAAATTAATAATTTGTCTAGTACGGAAGAGAATCATTTTCCCTTTTGATGGTGTAAAAAATGATTATCTTTAAATCCGTTAACAAATAAAAATTTAATAAAAATAAAGTTAACCCCAAAGAGGGACCATTATACTAGGTGGTTTAATTTAGAGGAGGCAAGAGAGCAATGGATGGCAAACAGTAGCATCCAATAGTTGAGTGAGATACACCACAAATGAAAAAGTACATTTTTATATAATATACATTTAATATTAGGTACTAGCATGGTGTTACATACAAGAAATTAAGAACTGACAAACCAACAGTAAAAGCATAAATGCAATACAATACAAAAATGACTACTGAAACACAAGTATGGTCCACTGTAACATGTTTTCAATTTTTAAGTGCATTGTGTGCCTGTAATGAACATTTCCATGATGTATGCATAACATGAAGAAAAAAATCATAACTAACTAGAGTTTATTTCTATTGAATTTGGTCCTAGAAGCCTTGTTTGAAGCTTGTTGTGGATTTATTTTATCAGTATCTTTCATTCCATTGGAAGAGAAGATGGCCAAACTAGTTTTTCATTCACAGCTTCTCCTTTTAATCTTGTTTCTTGCCATTCATGTTTCAGAACAGTTAGAATTTTCTCAGTCTGAGACACTTGTTAAAGTCCAAAACCTTCTTGGTTACCCTTCAGTTCTATCAAGCTTAAACAGCAACACAGACTACTGCAACATTGAACCTACCACATATTTTACACTAGTCTGCTATGAGGATAACTTGACACAGTTGCATGTTGTTGGAAACAATGATTTTACTACTCCATTGCCTCAAAACTTCAACTCAGAAACACTTTTTGACACACTAGGAAGTTTATCAAGCTTGAAAGTCCTCTCTTTGGTTTCTCTTGGTCTCTGGGGGCCTCTACCTGGAAGCATTGCTCAATTGTCTTCACTTGAAATACTTAACATTAGCTCAAATTACTTCAGTGGAATCATTCCAGCTCAACTTTCATATTTGAGGAACCTTCAGTCAATGGTACTTGATGATAACAACTTCAATGGTCAAATTCCATCATGGGTAGGCTCACTTCAAGGTTTGGCTGTGCTTAGTATGAAGAACAATTTCCTTAGTGGAAATGTTCCAACTTCAGTGAATGGTTTGCAAACTCTGAGAGTATTAGACCTATCAAGTAATCAGTTATTAGGGGTACCTAATCTTCACAATTTGGCAAACCTTCAAGTTCTTCAATTGGCAAACAACACATTTGGACCTCATTTTCCTTCTCTACCCACCAAGTTGGTCTCCATTGTGCTTAGAAATAATAGCTTTAGGCTTGGTATCCCTTCCAATTTAAGCTCTTTCTATCAGCTTCAAAAGCTGGACCTTTCATTGAATGGTTTTGTGGGGCCTTTTCTGCCATCTTTATTGTCACTTCCTTCAATCAATTACCTTGATATTTCTTCAAATAAGCTTACTGGGATGCTTTTCAATAACTTGTCATGTAATGATGATCTGCATTTTGTAAACTTATCTTCAAATCTTTTGAAAGGGGAACTTCCTACATGTTTGAAACCGAAGACCAAGGTTGTTTTGTATGCTGGAAACTGTTTATCAAGTGAGGACCAAGATCAACACCCTTCCAATTTCTGCAACAATGAGGCTCTGGCTGTCAAAATAATACCTCATCAACAGAAGCATAAGGAAACAAGGAGTAAATCAGTACTTGTATCAAGTGTGGGAGGTGTCGTCGGTAGCGCGCTGATCGTTGGACTTGTTATCTTGGTCAGTAGCTGGTTTCATAAAAAACATGTTCCAAAATCACCTTCAAAGTTTACATTGGAGCAAGTTATCAGCCAGGTTCAGGTACATGATGAAGATGAAGTGAAAACACCAACAAGATCCACATTGGAGCTTGTCATCAGCCAGGTACATGATGGTGATGAAGTGAAACCAACACCTACAAGGTCCATAATGGAGCATATTATGAAAAGAGTTCCGGACAAAGATGCAGTGAAAACACTTACAATATCCATTAAAGAGCATGTCATGAGCCTGGCACATAACAATCATGTTATGAGGACACCTACAAGGTTCATAAAAGAACATTCATCATCTGTAAACACAGCAAAACTACTCACAGATGCAAGTAAATATACAAATCCTTTGCACTAAGTTTAAGTGTTTAACTATCTGCAAATTCGGATTATCTCGTTTTTAGTTTTTTTGGTTCATTAGCATGAAAAATGTATCAGGTAGTGGTTTTTCTGGCCTTAGAAATATCAATATATACAGAACATTTTAAATTTAGAGTTGAGAAAAAATATGGACTCGTCGGTACGACAATAGAGTATATCAAGTTAAATTAGTGACATATTGTGGTGAAGTGCAGAAGATATCAAATAGACCAGGAAATTGAAAATGTCATTCAAAACCCTTCCTTTCTATTAAATGTTATACATAACATTTAGTAACACTATGTTCTTTGTTATCAGGGTATATATCGCAAACAATGAAGATGGGAGCCAGCCTTCCTGCTTATAGAACCTTTGCTTTTGAGGAACTTAAGGAAGCTACAAATAATTTTGATGCATCATGTTTCATAAGTGAAGGACCATATGGTCAGGTATGCATATGAAATTATGTTTTAAGGGTGATAGAATCATATTTGTGTACCAAATTTTGCCCTGCTGATTAAATGTATTATCTATTATTTTAACTATGATACCAGATATATAAAGGGGTGCTCTCTGATGGAATGCATATTGCTATTAGAGGTTTGAAAATGAGAAAGAGACATAGCCCTCAGAGTTATATGCACCATGTTGAGTTGATTTCAAAACTTAGGCATTCAAACTTGGTTAGTGCACTTGGACATTCTTTTGAGTGCAGCCAGGATGATTCAAGTGTCAGCACTATATTTCTCATATTTGAGTTTGTTCCAAACAGAATTTTAAGAAGCTGTGTCTCTGGTAATGTTCTAATGTGTACCATAATTTGAAAGATTTTTTATTTATACTCAAGCACTTGCTAAACTTCCTTATTTTGACCAATAAGGAAATGAATATGTCCATTAACATTTAGTTTAAAACAGGATCTTGTGGTGAAAAGCTTTCTTGGACACAGAGAATAGCAGCTGCAATTGGAGTGGGGAAAGGGATTCAATTTTTGCACACAGGAATAGTGCCTGGACTATATTCAAATAATCTGAAGATAACAGATACTCTTTTGGATAACAATCTTAATGTTAAAATAAACAGTTACAATCTGCCTCTCTCAGCTGAAACTAAGAGAATGGTAAGTGGATAAAATCAGTTCATATGCCTTACTGCCTCTCTCAGCTATTGTATCTTCACTTCTTTCTCATGATCAAGGACCTGCAATGGACAGAATAAATTCTAAAGAGCATGGACACATCATATATATGTATATATAATTGAAAATTGAATAAAAAAGATTCATAATATCGTAGCTGCGCCAAAAGAACTATTTTTAAATCAGATGTGTGTTGGGCATATGTTAACTTGTGTCATGCAATGTTAGTATCCAACATGATTCCGATATATGACAGGCACCACAATGATGTATCTGTAATTTTTATTTTCTGATTTTCTCAGCATAATATTTGCTTCATCACTTTCAGGCCAGCAATGGAACTTCTCCTGGATTAAAAGGAAATGTCCAAGCAAGGTAAAAAGAAAAAAATCATAATTCTTAATATTGTAATAGAACATAATATTAGCTACTAAAAGAGTACAAGTTGATATCTAAACTGTCAAAGTGTCGCTAAGGTGAAACTTATTTTGGGTTACATAGCAAATTGAGCACAACACAGTAGTTAATGTTTAGACAAAGGGATGCAATATCCTTGGATGCTTTTGTTTCTTTCTTGAAACCATTACTTATCCGTCTGCAGTTCCTCGTGGTATTCATTATAGCTTATGTTTTCTGTTGAAACAAATTACACCCAGAAATTGTTGCAGAAATAGCATTCATTATTAAGTTATGCTGCTTTCTGGGCATAGCCTCAACACTTTTTATACAGTATTTCATTAATTTAGTTTGATTTCCGATGTTTTCTAAAATCTTCAGAAACACTTCTCCATTGGTGAATCTAGTCATAAAATCTTCAAACACTGTTCCGTTCTTCGAAAACACTCGGCAGCAATATCCAACTAATTCCTTGCACCACTGTTTACCCTTTAATGTGTAAAGTAATTAGTAACCCATCATGATCCTATGAGAAAGATTTATCCTTCGAAAATAGTTATGCTCAAATCTGCTGCCTGCTTCAAGAAGTTAGTTAGAATTAAACATCCTCTCAAGGTTTTGCATCCCTTGCTGAGACTATAGCTTGCATTGATTGCATAAAAACTACCCTGCCCCTTTAGCTCAAACTCCCACCTCTTTGTTATTCTCTCTCTTATTTTGATATATTATAATGTTAACAATGTCTTGTGAAAACAGTAACTATTTACTTACAACTTTGCTGTGTCTTAAAGTCCTGAATTTGTATTTCAAACTTCAGTTATTTAGTGTTCTTTAACAACTCTGTTGTTACATACCAAGTTGATGCACACACCTATTTGTTTGTGTGTGTGTGTGATGACATGAACATGAGTACAACCCTTAAGCCTTTCATTATTGAAACATTATAGTACCAGACGTTGCTAATCCCGATCCAAATGTCTCTGCCTCTTCCAATGCTAGCCCTAATTTTGGCATCTCTAATATCAAATGCATTAATAAACAAAAGGCTCCAACTACTACCTTAAATGTCCTAAAAGTTAGAGAATCTCCTCCAGTATCTTGTACAAAGGATGTCTTGCTGGTTGCCTATAATAATTAGTTGTTTTTTCTTGGCCATTAGTTTATATTATCAAGTTAATTCTTTCTGCAGGATAAAGGATGCTGACAAGAATGATGTCTATGACATTGGTGTAATCTTGCTAGAAATCATTCTAGGACGACCAATCATGTTCCACAATGAAGTTGGAACACTAAAAGATCTTGTTAGTATTACTTTCACATGTTTTGGATTCAAACCTTATTAAGGACTTGCTGTGAATAAGTTTCTCAATTTAACATTAAGCAACTTTGTGCAATTTATTAGAATATGATCCAAGTTATAGAACTCAGCTTTGTTGTGCTGAGCATAAGAGTTGGTAACTAAAGTAGCACCTAGTTGTAACCATATGCTTGTGTTATGCAGTTACAGGTAAGCATAAAAACTGATGATATAGCTAGAAGGAGTATTGTTGACCCAGCAATTCATAAGGAATGCTCAGATGAATCATTAATGAAAATGATGGAAATATGTGTAAGGTGTCTCTCTACTGAACCAAGTGTTAGGCCTTCTGTGGAAGATGTTCTATGGAATTTGCAGTTTGCAGCACAAGTTCAGAATTCATGGAAAAGAGACTCAAATGATAACAAGGACTCGCCTACATCACCCTCCCAGGATATTTAGGGCATATGCTACAAGAGGGTGTATGCTTCTATGTACAAAACTTTAATTTTATAAAGATTGCATGAGCTTGATCATAACAATTTTTAAATTCTCTTATCAGACATTTTCCTTGGATTTCAAACTTTGTTCTGCATTTGCCAAATTTATTACTTACATATTAAGGTCCATTTTGGGTTTTGATCCAACCATGAGTGAGGACCCTTTTGGCACATGGCAACTCTGATCAGTTAACTGAAATTTTCAACAGCAGATATTGAAATCAACAGTTCTAAGCATTAAGAGAAGGAAAATTAAATGATAGATAAAGTTAGGAAGGTATAACCATGATGATAATGATGGGTTGACTCTTGTAGGGTTGGGTTAATGGGAATATGAGTATGAATATCTATTCCAAAAAGCTTTATTGAAGGATATGTAAGTGGAAACATGCCTCAACTCAACTGTAACACTGTCAGTTACTTAGGAAATAGGATACCATAGGACAGAAGATGAAGACAGCCCAACAACAAAACCCAAAACAACCATTAGTATATATTTACCATATCAGAACAACTTTTGAAGGCAATGAACACAAATCGTCGTGTTAAAATTTAATATATAATACGTAATCAACTACCTTTTCTGCTATAATCAATGTAAATTTACAAGAGGCTAAATTACTGATAGAAAAGAATAAAAATATAGAAACCTCTACACTGAAAACAAAAGCTCTCGGCCCTATGGATAAAGAATATGTAACTTTACAAAAGAAAATATAGAATAAAGGGACAAAGAACATTTCTGTCATCTTAGTGGAGCATCTGAGATTGAATGCATTTCTATTTGTCCACCTCCATTGGCTCTTGTATTCCCATACTTCTCAACTTCTCTTGAAATCTGAATATTATTTGGAAAATAATATTGATAAACATATTTTACAACAAAACGGGGAAGCAATGCAGTTACCACGGTTCCGAGCAAACATAACCAGAACAATCCAGTGCCTGCAGCATGATAGATTGCCCTGCAAAGTGTTGTACAGAGGCAAACGTCAGATTTTATGTATGAAAGTGAAGGATTTCTCAACCTTGAGAATTTTTGCATGCTAACAAATAATTCATTCAGATGGGAAATGGTTTTGTCTATGATTAGCACTAGACTAGTAATTTCTTCTAAGGTTTTTAAAACATAGGATCTCATATTTTTAAGAGAAGCTGAATAACCCTTAACAATAGATTCTGGTGGTAAGCATCTATAGATAGAGCTTAACAACCCTTAATAAAATTATTTTATTTATATATACTAATAATGACCAAAGAAAAAAAAGTAGCACCAACAAAAGGAAATAATTGATAATGTATACAGCAGAACAAGCATATTCATAGAACATTTGACTTGGGCAAATAAGTCTATCCTTTCCAGGATGCTAACACATTAGATTTATTTGTAATTTTTTTTTGAGAGGATGGGAACAGATATCACATACCAGTAACCAGGAAGTGATGGTATAGCATCAATAATCATGACACAAATAAAAGTCGCAATGATAGACCCCCAAATGGTTGCATGAAAGACCCAATTCCATCTTATAACATCCATGGCCAAGTGTAGATTAACCAAAACCACCACTGATAGAGTCCAAAGATCTCCTATGCTTGCAACATCTACGGTGCTTTCCCAATATGCAATGAGAGGACCGAAGAAGACAACAATACTTTGCCACAAAGTATCAGCCATTGTCAACCAAAATAGTTTTTTGTTGTAAGCCTCATGTCTCTGCCCAGCCCGATAAAGCTGGGGATACTTTAAGAGTGTCCTTTTACTAAGATCCTTATCAAGAATACCAACAACGATAGTTGGAAATGCAGTGTAGATTATTGAATACAACATGCTGCTCCATTCATTTATAGCAGTTGTCAAAGTGAAGGTTGTGAAGAGCACATACCTGGAAAACAAAGGCCAAAGAATTGAAATATTATATTTTCGAGGCATGAATCTTTACATCCAAAAAGAACAAAATACAATTGACCACATTTTTAGCACAAAAGTCTAAAACACATTTGCACCCAGAACAATAGGAAAGTTTGAACAGATTAAAAGCCACCAATAATGACACAAAAAGAACTAATATTTAATCCAATTCCTTAAGTTGGTTCTAGGTGATAGGTCCAATAACAAGAACTTAGAAACTTTTTAAGGTGATGTTTGTGGCATACTCAAAATTAAAAATTTCATGATGAAAGCATACACTTATATTAGAAAATGTAACTTACCAAAATAGGACAAGAACAAAGATAGCATTTCTGTAAAAATTGTATAGTATCATGTAACCTAGTCGTTGGTAATTCCAGTGCCCATGTATCAATAGCAGAGGAACCAAAAAACTAAACTGCCCCATTGCAAAATCTGAAGCCATTACAGCTTGCCGACCCTCCTGTCCACTGATGCCAACTCCAACATCAGCCATTTGGATCATTGAGACATCATTGGCCCCTATATCACACAGATGATAAATGTTATTTTACATATAAACATAAATCAAGCCGAGCAAATTTCATTTTATTCTCTCAATGCCTTATCTTTTTCTTTCCTTTTCTACGTGTTTTGTTATAGTATGTTGCTTTCAATTTTTTTAGGGAACTGACAACGTGAAACAAGTAAACAGAGGATTCCAGACCATCTCCAATGGCTAGTGTCATGTCGGACGTCCTATTCTTCACAATGGCAACAATCCCAGCCTTTTGCAATGGAGCCACACGACAACAGAGAACAACAGAACATTTACTTGCAAGTTGAAAGAGCTGGAATTAACAATAGGCAAAGTCAGCACTCAACATATACGCTATCTGCATGAAATATATTGTAAACACCATCTGCGATTTAATGGCTCTTACCTCCTCTTCAAGTTCACTGTCAAGAATATATACAAGGCTGGTACCATCAATAATCAAGGCTATCGGGGTGGTAACAAAATCAGAACTTCCTTCGGAGTTGTTGGTACCTGCAGAGGCTGTCATGAGTTTTCCAGACATGACAAGGGCGTCTTGTATACGTCTTCTACATGACTCTCTACTGTTGCTATTAATTATAACTTGACTCATGTCACATGTTAAGAGCTTTGAGGAGTAGCCAATTGATATGGCAGTTTCCTGTTTGTCCCCAGTCAACACCCAAACTTTAATACCCGCAGTTCTTAAAGATTCAATAGATTCCGGCACACCTTGTTGCAGTTTATCTTCAATAGCAGTTGCACCCAATATGCATAGATCGTTCTCTACATTGAGAGCAACCTTGCGAAGCATAGTAGCCCTACCAGTCAAAGCAGTACTTGCTGCCTCAAAGGCAAAGTGCCATTGCTCAAACTCTGAGGCATTCAAGTCTCGCATTCCAATAACAAGTGTCCTCAAACCAATTGAGGAATAAGAGTGAAGATGGGCTTCAGTTGCTTGTATTGTGTCATTGTTCAATTTTTTATCTACCACACTAAGCATGGATGTATCTGCCCCTTTGACAAAAAGTTTCATGGAATTGTCAGCACACCCTAGTATAACTGACATCCTTTTCCGATCACTATCAAATTCATGCAAACCCAAGACATCAAGCCTGCACTGCCAATAATGTGAAGATTCTTAAAAAAAAAAAAAATATAACCGTGGGACCTCATTAAAGGAGGTTTCATATTTTACCATGCAGACTACATCACTACATAGCAAGGGAAGAAGGAAAACAAAGAACAAAGACACCAAACTTTACTTCAGTTACAGTTAGTATATAGATAAAATCATAAAATACAATTCACAAATTATTTGCAGTCACCCTTTCCTTTCAGCCTAAAAAGCATTATTACTAAAGTATTAGCACCAATTGTTCCAGATTGTCAAAAACATGTTTTTTTATTAGGATTTAGGAAGAATAAGAAACACGTAGATTATCAACTACGGGAAAAAAACAAAGTGAATCAATTTACCTTTGCCTTTCTCCATGAATATTAATGACTATGTAGCCCGAGGTTCGTTCTATAAGCATAAATCCATAGGCGGCAGCAGCATATGCTAGCGCTTGTTCATCAGGTGATTCCCCTTGGTAATCTATCAGTTTGACTGTTGGGTCAGATGTGTCAACTTCAAGAGGTACAATAGTATTGCAGGCTGCCAGTGCTAAAAGGAACTCATAAATCCATTTCCCCTCTTTACTTTCATATCCCCTTTTTGATAATTGCAAAAGATCTGGATTAACATTCACCTTCATCTTTGGCTTCAAGACCTTTCCATCCACTGAGAACAAATAGACACAAAATAGACATGTCATTTTAATCATAAACAATATGAATGCATGATAAGTAATGATAACTAAAACATTATTAGATCAGACAAACATATTGGAAGACCGAAATACACCTTGAATAAAGTATTCCACTTGCTCGTTCTCCACACTGGATTTTGCAACATTGTAATCAACCCCCCGGATGCTTGCACATTGAAACTCCATCTTGTTCTCAGTAAGTGTGCCGGTTTTGTCAGAAAAGACATATTTAATTTGCCCCAAATCTTCATTTATATTCAAAGCCCTGCACTGAAATCTTGAATTTGTTGCCTCGTCATACATTCTGGAGTCTCCGATCATGAAGTATGCCTGGCCAACACGGACAAGCTCCATTGAAATGTACAAAGATATGGGAATCATGACCTGGTACACTATAATTGCCATGAGGAATGTGAAAAGGATTTCCATTCCCCATCCATAATATTCATAGGTTCCATTTTTTTCCTTCAAGACATCCAATTTCCTATAATAAGGTAAGAGATCTAATTCATCTTTGTGGCACTTTAACCAAACAGCAGCACATACCGAGGTGACGGTACACAAAGCTACAAGAAAGACAGAGAGCATGATGATCTCTAAGTTCATGTGTGTCTCCAGTCGGCTCCTCTTTGATGGTGCTCCGGAGCTATTGAGCATAGCTTTGGTCTCACGGCCACAGTATACAGCAACACCAAGTGCCCAACTAGTGTTCTTAAGTTCACAACCTCTAAGGACAATATTTGGGGATCCAAGTGACAATGTCTTTCCATCAATTTCCATATTAGCCTGAAATCCATATATGTTTCTATTTGGTTTCTCACACTTAATCAACCCCTCATACTTCTCCTTTTCAGGCAACTTAGAATGAGTCTCTTGTTTCGCATACCGAGTCTTCAAATTAGACTCTCCATCTAGATTAATAGTCTGCACATACGCAACCCCAGTAGGGTCACTAGTTGAGAGCAACACAATATCACAAGGCATGGTTTCATTAGCAATGATTTTAATGACCTCACCAACCCTAACATCCTTCCATTTTTTCTCATGAAATTCACCATTAACCAAAACAGATGCTAACCTTTTGTTCTCAATTTTGTCTGACTGGTGCCTCCTCCAATCCTCAAATGCATCCTTCACTGCAGTAACAAGCAATACAAAAGCCAGTGGCAAAATTGAAACACCCTTCCCAAAAACAGCAAGCTGAGGCAGCTGATTTAGGACTGCAATTATAAGGAAATAAATGTATGCAACTCTATGAAACTGTTCAAACAAATTCCTAGGCACAAAGCTGAGGATAGAGTACTTCCCGGTCCGAATCGCATTCCCTGCAAACCCAAACTTCTCATTAGTCATCTCAGGATCATCAATGTAAACCAGCCTAGCATCCTCATCACTGATTTCCTTCTGAGGGGTGCTTCGAGCTTCAGAATCAGGTGCACTCTTTGATCCATAACTCACATTCTTGGATCCTGAGTGCTCAAAAGTCACTTCCCTTGTTGAATTCCAACAATAACCCCTAGAGTCATTAGGCGTAACACTCCTAAGTGGTGACGAATTGTTAATGGTAGATTCAACATTAGAAGAATTCTCAACTGGGTTACTATTCTCCATTACAGTGGTCCCAGAAAGTTTTCACTTTGACTCAGCTAGATCTTGAAAAATCATAACTTGTTGGAATCTATTTGGGGTATTGCATATAAAGATGAAAAAAATTCCGAACCCATTATCCAAAAACCAAAAGGACAAAAATATAGGACCACCCCAGATTCCAACGTTGTGCCAAACAAGTTTATGCAGCCCCAAGAACCAACAAAAAAAAGAAAATAAAACAACCCCAGAAGCTTAAATCAAGAAAACAATTCACATGGGAGTAAAGGTGATGAGAAATTAAGAGCAAGAGTGGTAAAGAATTGATTTTCCCCTATCTCAACTCAACTTAGAAGCACGTTGAGAAAGGAAATAAAAAGAAATGGGTCGCGTGTGTTGTTGTAAAAAGAAACGTGTTGGTGAAAGAGAGTTGGAGAATTTACACAATGTGAAAGGCATTGTAGAGAGGAGATGAAAGAGAAGAAGAAAGAACGGAAAATGGAACAAAGACATGAATGGAAATGTTCATGATGTCTGTTTGTATAAGAACAAGATATCCGTTTGTCTTTTGGATTTTTTTTAATTGAAAATGGAAATTTTAGTGCATGTGTAGTTACTTTTAACTAATTATTTACTATTAGGAAAAGTAGTTACAAAATGAGTTAGTAGCAATAAAAAGCTTACCTATTTCTTAAGGTTCTCTCCATACTAACGTTGTGTTATTTCTAAAATCAAAAAAATGTATACACATATGAATTTTATATATTGTTACACTATTATTTATTATTAATGTTTAATTATCATTAACTTTAAAAAAAAAGTGTTACAAATGAATGATGAATGATATAGAAACTTTGTATAAATTTTTACATTAACAATACATAAATATTACATTATTTCTAAAATCCCTTACCAAGTATCTAGATAATGTGTAAAAATTTATATACAATAAATACATCATTTACTATTTATTTGTATCATTTTTATTTAAAAATTAATCATAATTGAAAATTAATAATGAATAATATAATGATAATGTAAGAAATTCTTATATTTTTTCTCATAAATCAATAGGCATTTCCTCTAGACAAAATATCAAAAAGTCATTCTTTTCGAATATCAAAAGGTATGGAGGTAGGATTGATGATACTATAAATTCTTAATTGTGAAGTGATAGTTTTTTTTCTTCTCTTAAACATTTTCAAAAAAAGTTTTGTAAACAAATGGAATTGGATTGAAAAAAGTAGGATTGTGTTATTTTAAAACATTAGGACAGCAGGTGTATTTCTTTTTTAAGAGAATAATGTATCTCCTTGTCTAAGGAGATAATTTATTTCCTCTAACTAATAAAAATATGACATGTGTGTTATTTTGTTTATTTTTTAAAATATTTTTATAGAAAATAGTGAAATATGACACATATCATGATTTCACTAACAGGAGGAGATAACTTATCTCCTTATATAAGGAGATACTCCATTCCCCTTTTTTAATACTCCTTGAGTTTGATGGACTAGTATCCCATGTCATTTAATTTTTGGTCCAAACATCAATATAAAATGGAATAATTCAATTCTTTTTTTCGAATAGATGCACAGTTAGCATGGAAACAAAGCAAAACTTTGGAAAGCATGAAAGTTCTTTTAATGCTCATTAAATATAGGATTTAATTGTGCAAATGTTTTTACATTGTCAATAAATCATTTATTATTGATTTATTAATCATCATTAATTGTCAAATAAAATTAATACAAATTAACGATAGATAACTAACAGTGTAAGTCAATGTACAAATTTTAAACTCTTAAATATTGTGGTAAACATGAAAAACTAATTAATACAAACTCAGAAATAAAAAGACTTATAAAAGGGACATGTGGAATAATTATGATATTAAGTATTTTAATTGGATTTTTCTTCTAACCATATGTTTTTTAGTACATTTCTTTTTTCGGGTACATTTCTAGCCATATGCTTTAAGACAATATTTATTTAAGCAACAAAAAATACTAAGTCATTCTCGAAAGACTTAATTATTGACTCTTAATAAAAAAATATATAAATTCTAAATGTAGATTTTATATTTTTGTTTACATAAAGGTTACCATAGGATGATGATTAGCAAATTCATTATTATGTTCATTTGATACAAGAACCATAATTTTATAAGGATAGTCCTTTAAAATTATAATAGATAGAATAATCTATGTACTAAAAAATTTGCATTATCATTAGATCATTCACGTGTTAATATAATACTTAACTAAAATTAATTGGTAAGAATGATGAATGATACATTTATAAGGTCAGAAATAAATTTATATTAATACTACATAAATATTTAGTTTATGTAACATGTTTTATAAGTAAGTACCATCAAAGTAATATTTTATTGAAAAATAATATATTTGTCATTATTAAAATACGAGACATTTAGTTTTTCCATGTAAAATTACTTTTAATAGAATTCTTCTACAGGATATGCATTAGAAAAATTATTGCCATATATTCATAGTGTTTTATAATTTAAAGCATTAACATGTAGGTTAAGAATTCATTAATTTGATTTTTAAATAATCGTAATTGTATTAAAATGTAGTGTTATTAGTATTGTATCGGTCATCAAACTGATTAAATCGATTGATGGATGTAACTTATGGTTTGTAGTTGATATACTGATGTATATGTGATGCAGATTTTAGTTGAATTTATATATATATTATGACGACGGATCTATCATTTTTAATCGGATCTGTCCTTTTTTATTTATATGGGTCGGGCCGAATCTTGCTCATATGTTACCAATCCTAATATATTTCTACCTCTTCATTTGCATGACATTGAGTAAACAAATAATCTTTGGGTAGAGTCTTTCGATGAAAAATTGAAAGATAAAATACACTGAATTATTTTGTTTACACGTACTCTCACATATGCTAATGTGATAAATTTATAAGTAGGTGAAAAATAAGACCAACCTAATTTTAATTCAAAGATAAGTTTAAGTGCTGGAATTACTAAGAAAACATCATTCTCCACTGATATAATGATCACCAAATTAATTGTGATAATAATGGTTATCCAACTATTCTTAGAAGTTTAAAATGACAACTATCCACAAAATTTTCTTTATAAAAAAAAGTTTAAAATCTATGCACTCACAGTGTACAGTTTTTTACACTTTCAGTACATTATCTATCATTAATTTGTATTACTTTTATTTGAAATTACTTTTATTTGAGATTCAATGATAGTTAATAAATTAATGGTGGATGATTGACTGACAGTGTAAAAAATATTTACACTGTCAGTGTATACATATTAAATCCTTATAAAATTGATGTTGAATGACATTTTGAATGATAAAAATTCTTGACCTGACTCCATACAAAATTTATGGATTTCTGCCTTCAATTATTAAGGTATAAAGTTTAAACAGTGACATCAGCATGTAGGCCTTAATTAAATTTTATATTAATTTTGGAAGTTTATATATATTTGCTGCATTTGGAGATTTATGCATGGCTAGGTACCAATGGTTGGTGACAAAATACAACTGCTCTTTTGTTCATATCTCTTAAACAATCATCACCTTTTTTTTCTATTTCATTGGACATGGTAAAAGTTTGAAAATTAAAAAATAAATAAGGAAGGAATGTGTTTTAAATGTTTCATCTAACAAATTAATCCATCATCAGTCAGTAATTTAATGCATTTTTTTATTGTTTATGCAAATATAGTACGTCATTTTCAATCACTTTTATAAAATATTATGACTTTGATATAGAACAAATATCTGTACAATATTAAACCATTTATTGAACCACATTGGTGTAGCCGTTTAATCTGTAGGTTCTTGTTTATCTATCTCCCCTCAGTCCCTCACATATGACCCTACATAGGTGACCCTAACCTAATGATCTATGAGTTTGTTTTTTAAGGAATAAAAGGAGAAAAGAGGACTCCTTACAACCTCATTAAAAATATAGATTTATTGTCAACATGCTTTCTCAGGTCAATAATAATAAATTTGTAATTGACATAACATGTTTTCATCGCAGCAAAACAAGGTGTGAGATATAATCTATCGGAGCATAACATACCCTCCAAAAATCAAATTGGAGATGGAAGTAAACACCTCAATTGCTGGAGGCTAGTGTTATTCCTGCGTAGCTGGTACAAAATGAATCCAACAAGATTTATTTTCTAGTGGTACAAGTTTTCCACTCCTCAAATTCCATATTTTTTTTATTAAACCCATATTAAGCATTGAACCGTATGTTTAAATAAATAAACCAAGCTTGAGAGTATTTGTGTTTCATAATAAATAATTAGTAAAGGGTAATAAATGAAATGATAAGCTGAAGAGGGCCCTTAGTATTTATTCCATTCTCATCTTGAAAGTGATGACTGGTGAATAAAAGACTTTGTAATTATTCCATCATCGTCTTGAAGGCTCTGTGATAGAATTTCAAATTTAATGAACAAATCTTTGAGCAATTATTCAACTTGAGGATAAGATTTTTGAAAAACATGGTAGTGCTAGGTTGTTTGGGCTCAGGCCATTAGAAAGGGAATATGATACTTATATTTATTATGATTGAGATTTTAGGCCATCAATTTATTATTCACAATATAAAATTATAAATTGTATTTACTAAAACTTAAACTATTTATATTTGGAAGTTTGATATTATTTTTATTGGTTCACTTATGGATGAACTCTCATCTTATATAGTGAAAATAGGTCATGTCAGATTAAACTAAGTTTTTCCTTAAACAAATTACATTTATATAGCATAGGTCTAACTTGTTTAAAAGTTTGGTATGACCTATTAGCATGTTGAAACATTTGTTATACTATATGGTCTTAAAATAAACTATTATATCTATGTTTAAATATATTAATAAACATACTTTTAACTAGGTTCATCTAACTCTAATAATTAAAATATATTTTTGTATAAATTTTTATATTAAAATTACATATAATGATATTACTTATATTAAAATTTTAAAATAGTATAATAACAATTATTTATTATATAGTATGACTACATAGACTAACATATTAGACCTTTTAAAAGGTCTGAGACTATTAATGAAAATATATGGTCTAACTTAGCCTATTATAAGCCAGACAATAAATCTTGATAGGAAATCTGACCTATTTTCACTCTTACACTAACTCATCATGGTTTGCAACTAGTTGCCAATAGTTAGGTTTTTTAAAATTTTATCTTATCTATTTTAGAGTTTGATTCAAATTATATTTGGAGCCATCCAAACATGTGGTAATACCCTATTTCTTTTAAGATAAATACTTTTGTAGATATAAAATTATAAATGATGAGACTTCTTGAGTTAAGTCATTCATTAATCAAACGTCTCTTGTTTAAGGATGACAACATAATTTATTCTATGGAATGAGGTCGCCTGGATAAGGTTAATGTGATCTAAGGATGTTAGGGATGACAACGGACACGAGCAGACACAAGCAGTAGCTATAAGCTATCCGTTTCAAAATAAGAGAACATTATCCATACTTGTACGGGTACCCGTGTGCGAGTATTTCTGGGTACCCGCAGGTTTCCTATATTATAAATGAATTTTTAATTTTTTACTTCTATTATGTTTCAAATGAGATAAAACTTATTTATTTTTTTACATTCTGATTGAATATTTGACAAAAATGCTAAATTTATTGGTGTTTTCTATTTGTATGATTTTTTGTTTTCATTTCCTTAACAAAAAAGTATATATTTTCTTTGTAAAACATGTGTGTAATAATATTTGTAGGGTGTTTCACCACTAAACTCAATAAAATGTATAAACAAAGTAAAAAGAAAAAATATATATAGTGTAATGAATGTTAGAATAATGTACTTTTTATTTTAATTAAATATAATATATTAATCATATAAATAACGGGTATCCGTGGGCATGGATACCATAATATTCATACCCCGTATATAGTATGATATTTTTAAAAACTCGTTTATAATACTCGTGGATACCCGTTTGTGACTCGTACCCGTGCACATACGGGTTTTACCTGCGGGTAGGAGTTTTTTTGCCATCCCTACCAACAGTTCATGGCATTGAAAGAAATAAAACCAATCAAGAAGATGATACCCTTGATTAAAGTGGCTGCAATGATCTTCTTCTAAAGTTCAGCACAATATACCAACAATGCATTAATTTAGTGGTGTAAGACCCGACTAGATCTCAAGGTGACCAAAAAGTTAAGGGCCTGATTCCTGGGAGCGAACTTATTGGGAGGGTAATCATACATCCTAACATGGATGGATTAGTTCCTTCCTTATAGTGTGAAGAGATACACAATATGCCTTGAATATATTGAAGTGTGAAACCTCATATCGAAAGAGATGGATAAAAGAATTTATAAATAAAAAAAAAGACTCATGAACCATTCTGACGTGGTGTCTCACAACAATGGACCATTAAGTATGTGATACTGACACTTAAATAAGTGATTGATGGTATATTGAAATTGAAGTTTCATATTTGATATATACGAGTGAAAGAGTTTAAGTGAATAATAATAACCTTGAAACTATTATCTCTAGCTTTAATTAAAGACATGTTGCTTTTAAGTAGCTCTTCAGTCTTTCCAGTTTCCATTACCCTTTTACAATGGGAATCCAGGGAGCTCCATTTTCAATCAATTTTTATCAATCATTACATTGGCTGCACTTATATACTAGAGTGCAGAGAGTGACTAGTTATTAATTACATGAAATGTATAAATGTACATGGCACTTGGTTTGAGTTACATTTCATTCTATAATAAGATGAGGCAGCTACACTGATCTATCTGTAACACCTGTGTCGCTGTGTCTTTTGTTGTAATTATTGGAAGTATGATCATGGTTTAATATGGAGTAGGAAACAAAAGATTAGTTGATTAATATATTTGTAATAGCTTGATATTTAAAGTTAGGAGAATTAGTTAGAGTTTGATTTTCAGTTACTTACTTTTCTATTTTTACAAGACAATGTGTTTCAAAATATAGCACTTATAGCCTTCTTTGTAAATCAATCAATTTTGATGAATCAATGAGAATCGTGTGTATTTTCAATTCGTAATAGTAATGGGATTCAAACAAGAAATCACATCTTTGAATGCACTTTCTTTAAGAAAATACTGAATAAAGCTTTTATCAAAGTCCAAATTGTCAATCTCCATTTGAAATGCTCTCATTGGAGCAGATGTATTCTCACAAGTGAAATTTAGTGAAGTCAAAAGAGCTGTCCTATTTGCCATGGCAGCATCTGAAGCATATCATATATGGAGTGACAGAAACAAAAGAATATCTACAAATAAGATGAGGGAATCTGAGAGCATTCTTAATCAAATTATGAAGGAAATCCAACTGAAAATTTAAAGCTGTAGCTGTGTGATGAATATTGCAGCAGAGGAGAAATTCTTGACTGAATGTGAGTTCTCTTAGCCTAGATGATACCAATTAATTTAGCTTCTTGTAATTACTGATAATGGGTGATTTCATAGGTCTTTGTGGAGCTTAGTTTCAGCCCTGAAGCATTTACCACCACCCTATTATTTGGTTTTTTTGTCCAGGACTTCAGGTAAAACATTTTTATATTTTATCTAACAAACCTCTTCTGCCTATGAGAGCTTTGGATAAAAAGTGAAGTTGCTTTTCTGAATGTACATCATAATAAACAACGAGACGTTGGTCTAGTAGTATAATGTTAAATGTTCGCTTAATGGAGCGACAATTGTTGGGAGAGGCAATTATACACCCGAAAGAGATTAGTTCCTTACTTATAGGGTAAAATGATACCTTCGTTTATACCAAAAAGAAAATGTAAATCATAAACATACCAAGGAAGTAAGTGAAGTTCTAGGATCTTCTTTCTTGTCTTCAGTTCTTGCTAAATATTTAGTATTCTGTATTCCCTTGCTGTTGCACAACACATTAACCCTGGCAGCTATAGTCACTGCAACAGGGTCAGCCTTCCCAGCATAACTTATGTAGTGTACAAGTTTGCCAGTATAGGGTACATGATGAGATTAACACAAGGGGCAGGGCTAAATGACACTCCAAAATACAAGAGGAAAGCTTATAAACTCATGACTCATAAACTAGTTCATTGAATTGAAACTATTAGGTAAAATTAGTTGATAAGAGTTAATAAGTGTAAAATGAAATAAGCCCATAACTTGTAACTATAAGCCCATAACTGCAAATTTTATCAAATACTACTAGCTTATAAGTTATTTGATGGTGTTACAGAGCATACTCATACTCATAGTATCTCTGAGTGTGGAAGATACACTCAATCCCTTAGCAGGTATAATCACTCCAACAGAGTTTATTCTTTTAGCCTTGCCTACATATGCTATCAGTGTAATAGTTTGAGGTACAGGATACATGACGAAGTTAAAAGAATTCGGCTTAGTTTTGTACAGTACAATGTATATGTCACATCATCCATATTAAATAAAATGTGATAGTAAATTTCTACAACTTATGAACTGCAATACAATATATCAGTTGTGAAAGGAAAAAAAACTTGACAGCACATAAAATCTGAAATCAATCATAAAAAAGCATTAAAGCGGAAGAATGGGAACAGAGATAAGTATAAGGTGAGGTATCTAAAATCTTTTTATACCAAACATTAAAGCAAGAGTCAGAAAGTGATTACAGAAACAATACACCTTTTGCTAATTTTGCTCAATTGGATCTAACTAAAATACCTAAAAATTCACAAGATTCCTTGTTAATCAAGGCAACTATACTAATTGTTATCACCTTCTCCTTTTAGCTTGACTCTTGCTCACAGAGCATGCAAATCTATCAAGTAAAACCAAGCTCCCTGTATCCTCACAAGCAGCAATTATTTCACCCTTAATCCTTAGATCCTTAATCTCTTGGGTCTTGGTATCAAAGGAACGCAGAGAAGTTTCTCCCTTTTTATGTAGTAGCATTAAAACTTTAGCGCTTGACCTAAATCCAAAGACTTTTGATATACACCCTCTTTCTAAATTAAGGGTAAACATCTTAGTCCATGATTCAGCAACACCATACTCTCTCATCATCCATATTCCACAACAATCAAACACAGAAAGGTAACCTTGAATGACAGTAACTTTTAGCTGCAAAGTACACAATGCATCAAAAACAAGGTTTGGTGGAAAACCCATCCTTTTAAACTTCTCTTGTACCATATTGAAGATCAATACATAGCTCTTAGTAGCATAAGAAGGAGAAACAACCCAATGCACATTCCCATGCAGAAAGCACTGCGTGTTTGAAAACTGCAACTCCTCTAATTTCCTATAAGGACAATGAATACCTCTCCAACCACCTTGGTTGAGGGAATATAACTCGACCCCGTTAAAGATTCTGATAACTTTGAAATCGCTATTACCTGTATCAAACCCGAACCCTAGAGCGGTGTGTTTTACAGCAGGGGTTTGGATTCTGAGGTATGTACGAATGGAAGGGTTGAATAAGGTGATAGCATGGTCATGGCCAACGCTTTGTTCGATGAAGCAAACGACGCCGTAAAGGGAACTGATGAAGCGTAGGGAATAAGGGTGGTGAGTGGAATATGGAGGTGGGGTTGTGGTGAAGGTGGTGGAATGAGAAGAGGGCGTGGGTTGTATGAGAAGAAGAGTGGGGTTTGGGTTAGAGAAGGAACGTTGAAGAGTGAAAGAGAGTGAGGATATGAGTGAGAACCATGATTTGGAAACGGAACTGAAACGAATGAGTGTTGTGGAAGGAAGGTGGAGAAGGATTTGTTCAAGTATTGCTTCGGGAACATAGTTTGATAACAACGACGATGACATGAGTTCAGAGATTTAGAAAAAAACACGCAAATCGCAATCAATGCATGGGGTATAACAATCTTTAATAGGAGAGAAATCATGAGAATGATGTGTATATTTTTCATTTAATCTAATATACATTCATTATCCATATCTTTCGATTTTTTTAAATAAAATCTTTATCTTTCCAATACTTTTGTATCAATCAACAACAACACATTGTTATTTTAGGTGCAAAGTATTTAGATCTTAAAGATAACTAAAATATCAATAGTTCAATTTTTCTGAGTGATATTTATTGGGATGGATACACTCCAAAATAGATTAGCTTCTTACCCAAAAATTAAGAGTATAACCTTTAGTAATACAAAAAAAAAAAATAACTACATATTTATACATGTATCTAATATAATTCTTGGTATAAAAAAATAAAGTTTTGATAGTGGACAATTAACACTTTCTACGGAATATTTAGTATTTTTTTCTTCATGTTTACCATCTATTAAGAGTATTAAGAGTCTGACTATCTCCATTCTTTATTGCTATCAAGGATATCCACTAAAGTGCAATATTAAAAGAGTGTAAAATTATAATATTTTTAAAAATCATTGAAATCTATCTTCCACTCTTCGAGCAAAGAGAAAAGCCATAGAGTCTGGCATGCTGCATGACAAGCTGAGATATACTCAGCTTCACAAGTGGATAATGTTACCACCTCTTGTTTCTTGGAGCACCATGAGATAGGGGAACCAAACAGCAGGAAAACATAGCTCATAGTGCTATTCCTCTCTAGTACATCACCACTCCAATCAGAGTCAGAATATGCTACAAGTTGCACACTCCCTTTTGATGTTTCATTAGAGAACAGAATTCCAAAATCACATGTTCCTCCCAAGTATCTTAGAATTCTTTTGGCTGCTACCATGTGTGACTTCCTTTATAAACCTATTCACTAAGCCAACACTGTAAAAAATCTCTGGCCTAGTGTGACAGATAAACCTTAGGCAACCAACCATTTGCCTAAACTGAGTACTATCAACTGTTGGTTCATGTTCACCCTTATCCAACTTTAAATTTACCTCTGCAGATGTTTCAGCAGCATTGCAATTCAACATATTGAACTTGTCCAGTACATCATTTATATACTTCCTCTGGTGCATGAAAACTCCACCCTCATCTGGTTTGAATTTCATGCCAAGAAAGTATGCCAATTTTCCCATATCAGTCATCTCAAACTCTGATTTCAGCCTCACTTTCACTTCTTCTATTCCTTTTGAGTTGCTGCTAGTAATAAGTAGATCATCTACATATAGGCATATGATGAGAATATCAAGATTGCTCATGGTCTTGATATACACACCATGTTCCATATCACACTTCTTGAACCCTGAGCTTGAGAGAAATGCATCAATTCTCTTATTCCAAACCCTTGGTGCCTGTCTTAAGCCATACAAGGCTTTTCTTAGCTTGTATACTTTGTTCTCACTACCTTCTATAACAAATCCTGGAGGCTGAAGAACATAGACCTTTTCTTCAAGAGGACCATTGAGGAAAGCATATTTTACACCTAGCTGCCACATTACCCAATTGTTCTTGCTTGCTAGAGCTACAATGAGCCTTACTGTTTCTAGTCTTGCAACTGGTGCAAAGACTTTAGAAAAATCAATCCCTTCCTTCTGCATGAAGCCTTTTTCAACTAATATGCCCTTGTGTTTTGCAGTAGTGCCATCAGGATTCATTTTGGTTTTGAAAACCCATGGCTTTTTGTCACTAGGAGGGTGAACCAATTCCCAAGTTTTGTTCTTGTTGATTGATCTCAATTCCTCCTTCATAGCTTCTTTCCACACCTTGTTGTTCACTGCTTCTTCAACTGAAATAGGCTCTGTATTTGCAAACAAAACAATGAATTGCACTAATTCCCCTTCACTATTAACAACATCATCAGGTGATATTAAGCAGTCTCTGAATCTTGCAGGTATATTTCTCATTCTTGTGGGCCTTCCTGCATCAAACCTATCAGTTTGTGTCTCTAATTGATGCTCAACTTCACTCACAATTTGATGCTCTTCATCACTATGATCATTGTTCTTCCAATCAAAGGAAATTTGAGCACTAGGTGTTGACCCTAGTCTTTCTTCTTTCCAGGAGCTTGACTCAACAAAGTGCATATCCCTGCTGGACATTACTTGATTTGTTATGGGATTGAGCAGTTTATATGAACCAATAAAGTGATATCCAACAAAAACCATTGCTTCACTTTTATCATCTAGTTTTCTTCTTCTTTGATCAGGAATGTGTTTGTAGCATAGGGATCCAAAGATCCTGAAATGCTTGATTGATGGTTTCACTCCTGTCCAGAATTCTTCAGGAACTTTGAAAGCAAGTCTCTTAGTTGGACAATGATTCAAGACATAGGATGTTGTAGTTGCAGCCTCTCCCCATAGGCTTTGTGGCAAGTCTCTGCTCATTAGCATACTTCTAACCATTAGTTGAGGAGTGTATGGGGTTGTGACTTCATGTATGATCCCATTCTTCCTACATAAGAACTCAAAATCTTTGGAAGTATATTCACCTCCTCCATCTGTCCTCAAGATTTTGATTGATCTCTCAGATTGTTTCTCAACCATACACTTGAATGACTCAAAGGTTGCATACACATCACTCTTTGCTTTGATCAAATATAACCACAACTTTCTGCTATAATCATCAACTAGTGTCATGAAGTATCTATTTCCACCTAGAGAAGGAACCTCAAGTGGTCTACACACATCAGAGTAGACTATGTGCAATAGATTTTTGGCTCTTGATGGAGTGAAGTTACTGAAAGATGATCTTGGTTGCTTGCTAATTAGGCAATTATCACATACTTCCTTGGGCAGATGTATTGTAGGCAGGCCAAGGACCATTTCTTTGGTCTTCATGAGACTTAGATCCTTAAAGTTAAGGTGACCAAGTCTCATATGGCACAACCACACATTATTGGACAAAATCTCCATATTAAAGCATTGAGATTCAATTGCATTTAGATTTACCTGGAAGGTTCTATTCTGAGTTAGTAGAACCCTCATTATCTTTCTCTTATTAGAGTCAAATACTTCCAAGCATCCTTTTTGCATATTCATTGCAAATCCTTTCTCAAGTAATTGTCTCAAGCTGATTAAGTTGTTCCTCATGTTGGGCACAAACAATACATCAGTTATCATAGCCTTCCTTCCATCTTTCTTTTCTATCATAACATCACATGTGCCCTCAGCCTGAATCAATCTGTTATCTGCAAATCTGACCTTGCTCTTCTTGCTTGAGTCAAAGTTAACGAACCAATATCTATGGCATGTCATGTGATTAGAACAGTCAGAGTCTATATACCACATCTCTTCACATCTTTCCTTTTTGCTTGTTGTCATCATCAACAGTACAGGACTATCATCCTTGTCTTCCATTTCCTCCTTCACCATGTGTGCCTCACTGTGGTGTTTGCCATCAAACTGTCTTGGCATTGCTTGACATCAGTAGAAAAATGTCCAATTTTATTGCAATTAAAGCATTTAATTTTCTTCCTATCAAGCCTCTTCTTACCTCCCCAACTTGCATTGAATCCTCCTATTCTTGTGAAGCTAGTGGGCTGATCTTGATTTGTATTCCTAGCCTTGAAGTATCTTCCTCTACCGCGGTTTCTATATCCACTTCCGCCATAGTAGCTTCCTCTTCTAGAAGTTTGGGCTTGCAGGGCCTGATCAATTGGCTTTTCTGTGGATCTCTCTATGAGCCTTTGCTCATGAGCCTCGAGGGAACCTTGAAGTTCTTCCACCCTTAATTCTTCAAGCTTCTTAGACTCTTCAATTGCTACTACAATATGATCAAAGCTATGAGTCAATATCCTTAATATCTTCTCTACTATAGTCTGATCAGTGATCAATTCACCACATGCTTTCATTGCATTTGTGTGGCTGGTGATCCTATTGCAGAATTGTGTCACCCTTTCATTAGAATCTATCTGCATAAGCTCATATTGTCTCCTCATAGTCTGTAATCTGACCTTTTTTAGTTGTTCTACTCCTTTGTTACCATTTTCCAAGCTTCTTGTGTAGTTCTTGCTGCTGCAATTTTCTCAAAAGTGTGCTTCATCCACACATTGATGAAGTAGGAAGATTTACTAACATGGTGCACCTTGACTGAAAATTTACGGTCTTGGTGCACCTTTTTGAGAAATTACAAGAATGGTGTACATTATATGTAAATCGGCAACAAGGTTGCCGATTCCTTTTTTTCCTTCTAATAATCCCCCCAAAATCGGCAAT